>NC_088217.1:10632509-10765009 GCF_036934945.1 Oncorhynchus masou masou
TGTGTGTGTGTGTGTGTGTGTGTGTGTGTGTGTGTGTGTGTGTGTGTGTGTGTGTGTGATTTCTAATATCAAAATCCTTGTTTTACACCTTGCCCTAACGTGAGTTTCCATCTGTTTACGCTTGATTGACATCCAGACACAATACGTGTCTGACTATCGGAGGAGGTCGTCAGAAACATCACATTCAGATCACAATGTGTCTTTTATTCGTCTACAAATGTCTAAAATGTGGGCTTCATCAGAATGTGACAAAGATCAGGACAAAGGACACATGTTAGCACCAGATATGAACACTGCTAAAAACACAGTTGAGTCAGAGCACTTTCTCCCTCTCTCTTTGATCTCTGCCTCTCTCTCTGACGGTCTCTCTCTCGCTGACAGTCTCTCTCTCGCTGACAGTCTCTCTCTCTCTCTGACGGTCTCTCTCTCTCTGACGGTCTCTCTCTCTCGCTGACAGTCTCTCTCTCGCTCTCTGACTCTCTCTCTCTCTCTCTCTCTCTGCTCTAGTTATTATTGTCTTGGGTTGGGGGAAGGGACCTACATTGCATGCTCTCCTCTCTAACTGTAAACCACAGAGGACTTTGTCATGCTATTGAAATGCATCATGCAACATTCTGTGGTCCGGGGCCAGGGCCTTGCAGCAGACCTGGGTTCAAGTAGTATTTGAAATCAGTCAGCGTTGGCTTTAGCCTGCCTGGTGACCAGAGAGGCAGAGTTTGGCAGTTGTGTCACTACTGTATTGATTGCATTGTGCCAGCCAGGCTCAATCAAGCGCTAGGTAAAGTATCAGAAATTATTTCAAATACTATATGAACCCAGGCCTTCTGAGGCAACTGAAACTTCAGGTCTGGAGTAAGAAAAAGCAAGACATATTTATGTTGATTTATTTTCCCTTTTGTACTTGAACTATTTTCACATCGTTGTAACACTGTACATAGCCATAATATGAAATTTGAAATGTCTCTATTCCTTCAAAAACTTTTGTGGGCGTAAATGTTTATTGTCAATGTTTTATTATGTATTATCTATTCCCCATGCCAATAAAGCCCTTTGAATTGAATTGAGAGCAGAGACAGAGAGAAAGAGAGAGAGTAAGTCTCAGGGACCTTACATAATGTCCCTACTTTAAGACCACGGGCATTTCCACCGGGCCCTCACATTGAGTTTTCCATTCCTCCCCTGAGTCCATGTTAACCTGCTATGATCTCTATTAGAGTTTTCAAATCTCTGTGATTAATTCAAGGAGAAGAAAGGAAGGAAGGATGGATGCTTTCAAAGTATTTCAACAAGGCCCCTGGCTCTCATGCTCAGCTGAGCTCCTCAATTAGACAGAGAGAGGAGGGGGGAGAACGATAGGGAGGAAGAGAGAGAGGGTGGAGAGGAGGGAAAGAGTGAGCCGAGCGAGAGAGAGAGATAGATATTTACACAAAGTAACTATGAAGTGAAATAATGATTTACAGAGCTTCAAGGCACCCTGGGTATACGGCGTTATCTTAGTCGGGTGGATGAACGTTAGTAGTGGAACCCTTAGTTTCACCTTTCTATGTGTGTAGACAAGTGACTCGGCTGCTTAAAGAGGAGGAGGGGGAAAGGAAGGATTTCAGAAGTATTCATGCAGAGCTCAGCTTAATCTTGATCATCATTGCAGTAGCCTAGAAATTGCTCAACCTCATTAGACTTTATTGATAATAATCAACCATTTTGGAAATACCCACAACCACCTCAATACCCAATAACAAAGTAAGCAAAGACTTATTGAATCATTAAAACCAATTCTAGATATTCAAAGACCACATGCATCATGGGAAAAGGTTATTTCTGCCAGGGAAGTGGACACAAGGTAAACTATGGTGAAGATATATTTGCTTTTGCACAGGTAATAAGGTTGTAATAACATTGTTACCCAAGTCAAAGCAAAGGAAACAAACTGGCAACAATGTTTCACTCCTATTTTTATTACAATCATACGGTCTTATCTATCCATTTCAAACACCCTTTATATTGCACGCTGCTACATTCCTTCCTCAAGGGCACACTTTCAACCTCCAAGTGCCGACATAATCAACATAATTAATTGTCTTTGTTCTACAACTGTTCCAATTATAGCCACAGAAAGTAGAAGTAGCCTTCACTGACACCACTATATTCAATCATGTTTTACCAAAGCTAAAGAGAGATGCAAACATAGCTTCTGCAACCTAGTGATTACCTGTAGCCTAGTGATTACCTGTAGCCTAGTGATTACCTGTAGCCTAGTGATTACCTGTAGCCTAGTGATTACCTGTAGCCTAGTGATTATATGTAGCCTAGTGATTACCTGTAGCCTAGTGATCACCTGTAGCCTAGTGATTAACTGTAGCCCAGTGATTACCTGTAGCCTAGTGATTACCTGTAGCCTAGTGATTACCTGTAGCCTAGTGATTGCCTGTAGCCTAGTGATTACCTGTAGCCTAGTGATTACATGTAGCCTAGTGATTACATGTAGCCTGGTGATTACCTGTAGCCTAGTAATTACATGTAGACTAGTGATTACCTGTAGCCTAGTGATTACATGCAGCCTAGTGATTACCTGTAGCCTAGTGATTACATGCAGCCTAGTGATTACCTGTAGCCTAGTGATTACATGCAGCCTAGTGAACAACAGTAACCTAGTGATTACATGTAGCCTAGTGATTATATGTAGCCTAGTGATTACCTGCAGCCTAGTGATTACCTGTAGCCTAGTGATTATATGTAGCCTAGTGATTACCTGTAGCCTAGTGATTACCTGTAGCCTAGTGAATACCTGTAGCCTAGTGATTACCTGTAGCCTAGTGATTATATGTAGCCTAGTGATTACCTGTAGCCTAGTGATTATATGTAGCCTAGTGATTACATGTAGCCTAGTGATTACATGTAGCCTAGTGATTACCTGTAGCCTAGTGATTACCTGTAGCCTAGTGATCACCTGTAGCCTAGTGATTACCTGTAGCCTAGTGATTACCTGTAGCCTAGCGATTACATGTAACCTAGTGATTACATGTAGCCTAGTGATTACCTGTAGCCTAGTGATTACCTGTAGCCTAGTGATTACATGTAGCCTTGTGATTACATGTAGCCTAGTGATTACCTGTAGCCTAGTGATTACCTGTAGCCTAGTGATTACATGCAGCCTAGTGATTACCTGTAGCCTAGTGATTACCTGTAGCCTAGTGATTACCTGTAGCCCAGTGATTACATGTAGCCTAGTGATTACCTGTAGCATAGTGATCACCTGTAGCCTAGTGATTACCTGTAGCCTAGTGATTACATGTAGCCTAGTGATTACCTGTAGCATAGTGATCACCTGTAGCCTAGTGATTACCTGTAGCCTAGTGATTACCTGTAGCCTAGCGATTAACTGTAGCCCAGTGATTACCTGTAGCCCAGTGATTACCTGTAGCCTAGTGATTACCTGTAGCCTAGTGATTACATGTAGCCTAGTGATTACATGTAGCCTAGTGATTACCTGTAGCCCGGTGATTACATGTAGCCTGGTGATTACCTGTAGCCTGGTGATTTCCTGTAGCCTGGTGATTACCTGTAGCCTAGTGATTACATGTAGACTATTGATTACCTGTAGCCTAGTGATTACATGCAGCCTAGTGATTACCTGTAGCCTAGTGATTACATGTAGCCTAGTGATTACCTGTAGCCTAGTGATCACCTGTAGCCTAGTGATTACATGTAGCTTAGTGATTACATGTAGCCTAGTGATTACCTGTAGCCTGGTGATTTCCTGTAGCCTGGTGATTACCTGTAACCTAGTGATTACCTGTAGCCTGGTGATTACCTGTAGCCTAGTGATTACATGTAGACTAGTGATTACCTGTAGCCTAGTGATTACATGCAGCCTAGTGATTACCTGTAGCCTAGTGATTACATGCAGCCTAGTGAACAACAGTAACCTAGTGATTACATGTAGCCTAGTGATTATATGTAGCCTAGTGATTACCTGCAGCCTAGTGAATACCTGTAGCCTAGTGATTACCTGTAGCCTAGTGATTATATGTAGCCTAGTGATTACCTGTAGCCTAGTGATTACCTGTAGCCTAGTGATTACCTGTAGCCTAGTGATTACATGTAGCCTAGTGATTACCTGTAGCCTAGTGATCACCTGTAGCCTAGTGATTACCTGTAGCCTAGTGATTACCTGTAGCCTAGCGATTACCTGTAGACTAGCGATTACCTGTAGCCTAGTGATTACATGTAGCCTAGTGATTACATGTAGCCTAGTGATTACATGTAGCCTTGTGATTACCTGTAGCCTAGTGATTACCTGTAGCCTAGTGATTACCTGTAGCCTAGTGATTACCTGTAGCCTAGTGATTACCTGTAGCCTAGCGATTACCTGTAGCCTAGTGATTACCTGTAGCCTAGTGATTACCTGTAGCCTAGTGGTTACCTGTAGCCTAGTGATTACCTGTAGACTAGCGATTACCTGTAGCCTAGTGATTACATGTAGCCTAGTGATTACCTGTAGCCTAGTGATTACATGTAGCCTTGTGATTACATGTAGCCTAGTGATTACCTGTAGCCTAGTGATTACCTGTAGCCTAGTGATTACCTGTAGCCTAGTGATTACCTGTAGCCTAGTGATTACATGTAGCCTTGTGATTACATGTAGCCTAGTGATTACCTGTAGCCTAGTGATTACCTGTAGCTATGCATTAGGCTATAAACTGGGTCCTGGAAATTTGTTGATTTTTCTCATTCCCAGCTCCGCACAAGCTAGGTGACACAGGCGGCATTTAACGGAATATCTTTTTCTTTTTAATCATAGGCTGCAATGTAACACATCTCTGGTAGACTACACACGGATTTAAGACTCATAGAGGTGTGTCTTCAGTTACGTTTCTGAGCATACTGAGAACGCCAGAAATGAATGTAGGAAATGAAATAGAAAGTTGCCCCGTTTCTCGTGGTAAAGGGATTGTATGGCAAAGCCAGAAAACGAAGCTGTTTAACCTATAAACCCAAGTGGCTGTCTGAGGTAGACTCTGAATCATCATCAGACATACAATAGCAGGCGTTGTTACACCGTTACACCATGCCAACCCATAACCCATCTATGGCATAATCGTTTGATCATACAATCGACACCCACTATCGATTGAAGGAGAATGTATTATGCCAGCCATTTGCAGGCTGGCTACACGACCGCAGACACTGTTCTTTATGTTCACCCACACACAACCTCAATTATTTATGTCCCCTGCCAGCCTTGAAGATCAACTCGTCTTTCGGAGATGCTATTCATCAGAACGGATCGAAATGTAGGCAAGGCTATATGACAGAATCTGGTCTTCTTTAGCCTGTGACAAAGAGAACAATAAATTGCGCACATAGAATAAACCACACGATGATAATGAAGGGTTGAATGTCTATGAAACTATTGTAAAATGAGCGACAATCGCCACAACGTGTCGCCTATTCAAAATATGTTCCGCTTCGTCTAGCTTAGCCTACTATATGACTGAGGAAACAATAGGCAGCATTTGTAGCCGAGCCTCGAGGAGGATGTGAGAGAGTTGATGTATGAAATGTAACATGAGCGAGCCAACCGTGCACCGCACACTCAGTAGCTGCTTCCCTCCCTGCTCTCTGTTCCGTTAGTCAGACATTAACCGCCCGGTGGTGGCAGAAAATGAAATGATTCTGTGCCCCACAAAAAACACACATTACCAGTGGAATAACCTTAAATTGAATTAATGTGTAAATGTAAACCTATGAAGTTCTGCACTGTAGCCTAGGGTTGTCACAAAATAATATAGATATCATTTGCGTATAATTTGATTGAGTTTTGGAGGAATATAGGCTTCATCCCTTCACTCATGCGAGGATATTTGCATGAGGTCTAAATAACAAGACTCAACCTTTAAGCGGAAATGTGTTCTGAACGTTCTGTTTTCAAAAACGTTAAGATAAAAAAAATGATATGAACCTGCAATAATGATTCATGCTCAAATGCTACTTTTTAAGCATTAAACGCATTAAACAATCCATAAATGAGATTGAACAACATATTGTGACACAGAAATTACAAAATTCACTATCGGAAATAAAACACTATAATTAATCTAATAGTATATGAACTCTAATAATTTGCATATAGCCTAGCTCATATAGCTGTAACCTAGGTGATGATGATGATTCCTTTGCCTACCTGTATTGGCTTGAATTTATTTTATTCCTTTAGAATTGATCAGTCCCTTCAGTGTAGTACGGTGGACGGCGTGTTGAATAGTGAGACTTACGGCGGTAAATGTTATTTATAAGGTTTTCTTTCTGACCTTTGTCTCTTAAAATGGGTGACCATGTGTGGAAAAACACCGGCCAACCTCCCAGTGCAACAGGAGAGCGTCTTCTTAAAGAGGCAGGTTTCACTAGAATCAGCTCGGCGCTTGTTCCGCGCAGCAGCATCACGTTGGCCTGTACGCACGCGCGCACAGAGAGAGCCCAAGAGGTCGGAGGGAACCGAAAGCACACAGAAACAACACAGCCTACCATGGCCATGCGTGCCTGAAAACAAATAGAATTACCACTCAAGTATAGTTCAATTCATTAACTTTTTTTAAAATGCATTTATACTTGTTTTGAATTTTTGCAAATGCATTTTGTAAAAAAACACTTTCCATTCTAAGATAATTCTGCACTGTCAGCTATGATTCACACATTGACATGTAGCATAATATGTTGATATAAGCATAGCTGTTTACAGTAAAGCCTTGCAATTACAAACCTCAACATCTAATGTGTTTTGGAAAAGACACCAGCCTATGCATTCAACATGCAAAGTGTGTTATGAGTACGTTCCGTATAAGGACAGGCCATCCTAAGTAGTCAGTTTGAGGAAACAACCAAGATATATATATATTTTTTTTTTAAGTGGCTTGAATGCCAATTGTTATAAACCTAACATGATTTATAACACGATTTTATAGGCTACACAACATGGCAGGTTTATGCTCTCCTCTGCCAATTCCTAACAAGCATCTTGAACAAAACTCAGACATTTTATTATTGGGACTCTACAGGATGCTCTACTGCCTCAAGTAATGAGTTATAAGGCCCTAGGGAGCTGCTGTATTTCCATAACCAGCTACTACACATATATTGTCACGGTGTAAACAAGGAAACAAGGAGTGTGTTTCAGCCAACATTTCAACAGAAGAAGAGAAGCGGAAGAACCGTCCCTCTGGGTAAAATAGCGTCTGCTAATTGGACAAACTGAGACTATAGAGTAGGAGTAGGTCTTTGTGTAGAGTTGAACAGGCTGTGACATTGTCGTGGCCTACACTCAAATTTATTTGTAGATAAAAACAAAACTAAAAAATAAGACTACATTTTCGTAGTTCTTTTGAGGCCGCAGAATGAACTGTATGTTGTTGAGATAACAGTATCCAAATGGTATAAACAGTGTGTACTGTACTGGAACTAGTCATATGGGCCATCAGAATGTGTGAGTTGAGGAGGGGACTAATACAGGATGTTCTTTTAAGGTCCTTGTGAATTATCTGTATGCTGTTACATAAGGCCAGTGCCAGACCTTTATATGGTCCAGAACTATATCTTCAGCAGGTCTATATATTTTGTATTTATTTATGTAGGCTATATGAGGCATCACATGTGTGTGTGAGGTGAGGGGAAGGCATGGAGCAGCCGGGGTTAGCGGATGTTTTACGGGCTCCTGACGAATTCTGTTATTTTGTGTGTATTTTTATTTTATTTTTTTACGCTGATCTTAACTTTATTTTGTACATAATGTCTCTCATTTTCTACATAATGTCCCTCATTTTCTATGACCAAAAAAACAACGCGTATGGACATCAGAACAGTGATAAATAACCTCGATTTCGATGGCAATTTCTACTTCAACGAGTCGGCAGTTCTGGACATTCTGCTTACTCCAGACCAGGCCCTAATGCCCGGGACTCGAAAGGGGACTCAAAAGGGGAAGCGACGGCGCAAGAGAGGCAGATTAGCCGGCATCTTGAGGAGACTCCATTGGCAAGCAAATAAACCACCTCTACCCTATGTTCTATTGGCAAGCATACAGTCACTAGAGAACAAACTGGACAAGTGTCACGTTCTGACCTTAGTTCCTTTATTATGTCTGTTAGTTTGGTCAGGGTGCGAGTTGGGGTGGGTAGTCTATGTTCTTTTTTTTATATTGTATTTCTGTGTTTGGCCTGGTATGGTTCCCAATCAGAGGCAGCTGTCAATCGTTGTCTCTGATAGAGAACCATACTTAGGTGGCCTGTTTCCCCACTCTTGTTTGTGGGTGGTTATTTTCCGTTTCAGTGTTTTCACCATACGGGACTGTTTCGTTTTTTCCGTTATTCGCTAGTTCGTTTTCTTTTCTGTGAAATAAATATGACGAACACTTACCATGCTGCATATTGGTCTGATATTTCCTACTTCTCCTCAGAAGAGGAAGACAACAACCATTACAACAAGCTTCTTTTGAGACTTATCCTTTCAATGGGACCTGAAGAACTGTAATATTATATTTTTCAGAGTCGTGGCTGAACAAGAACATGGATAACATACATCTCACTGAGGGAACAACAGCTGGTGTGTCATCTCTAATATTAAGGAGGTCTCAAGTTTGAGTAAGAATACCTCATCATTATCTGCAGACTAAACTAAAATAATTTTCATCTATACTTTCATAGCTGTGTATTTATCATCACAAACCAATGCTCAGACTAAGACCGCACTCAACGAGCTGTATAGGGTCATAAGAAAACAAGGAAGTGCTTTGTCCAGAGGCTGCAGTCCTAGTGGCCGGGGATTTTAATGCAGGGAAACTGAAATCCCATTTACCAAATGTTTACCAGCATGTCACCTATGCAAATAGAAGAGACAAAACTCTTGACCACCTTTACACCACACAAGGAAATGCATACAAGGTTCTTCCTCACCTTCCCTTGGGAAAATCTGACCATAACTCTATCCTCCTGATTCCTGCTTACAAGCAAAATCTCAAAGAGGAAGTACAAGTGACCTGCTCAATACTGAAGTGAAGTGGATGCTAAGCTACAGGACTGTTTTGCTAGCACAGACTGGAAACCCAGCCTTGAGCTGCCCAGTGACGCTAGCCTTCCAGACGAGCTAAATGCCTTCTATTTTCACTTTGAGGCAAGGAAGACTGAACCATGCATGAGAACACCAGCTGTTCCGGACGACGTGTAATCTCACTCTTTGTAGCCGATGTAAATAAGACTGTTGAACAGGTTAATATTCACAAGGCCGCGGGGCCAGACTGATTACCAAGACACATACTCAGAGTGTCTTCACTAACATTTTCAACCTCTCCCTGACCCAGTCTGTAATACATTTACATTTTATAATTTAGCAGACACGCTTATGCAGAGCAACTTAGTGCATACATTTTTGTACTGGTCACCAATGGGAATCGAACCCACTACCCTGGCATTGCAAGCACCATGCTCTACCAACTGAGCTACATGTTTCAAGTAGACCACCATTGTCCCTGTGTCTAAGGTAACCAAGGTAACCTGTCTAAATAACTATCGCCCCGTAGCACTCACATCTGTAGCCATGAAATGCTTTAAAAGGCTGGTTATGGCTCACATCAATACCATCATCCCAGACAGCCTGGACCCATTCCAATTCACATACTGCCCCAACAGATGCTCAGATCCTCAGATGACACGATCTCTATTGCACTCCACAATGCCCTCTCCCAACTGGACAAGAGGAACATCAATGTGAGAATGCTGTTCATTGACTACACTCAGCATTCAACACCATAGTATCCTCCAACTCATCACTTAACTCAGGACCCTGGACACTGAAAACCTCCCCCTGTAACTGGGCCATATGCCCAATTTATTTAACTAGCACCAAGTCTGGAACCAACAGGACCCTGAACAACTTCTACCTCCAAGCCATAAGAATGCTAAATAGTTAACCAAATAGCTAAACAGATGATCTTCATTGACACTTTTTACACAAAATATTTTGACCCGTCAGGCACGCTGCTACTACTGTTCATTATCTATCCAGTTGCCTAGTCACTTTACCCCTACTTACAGTATATGTACATATCTATCTCAATACCTCGTACCCCTGCACATCAACATGGCATTGGTACCCTGTTTATATAGTCCAGCTATCATTACTTACTGCGTATTTATTCCTCATGTTATAATTTATTTTTATAATCTATTTTTCCCTCTGCATTTTTGAGAAGGGCCCGTAAGCATTTCACTGTTAGTCTACACCTGTTGTTTATAAAGCATGTGACAAATAACATTTGATTTGATTTGATTTATACAGAATATGTACACTTTTATAGTTATTTTAAGGTCATGAGGATGATATGTGTGCTGTCAGATAACTGTATCAGATTCTGATACAGATTCTATTACCATAAACATAGCTATGATATGAGCCAATGTGTGTGTCCAGTTAGAGGAGGGGATTTATACACTGACTTGTTCTGTCAATCAAGCTAACTTATGGGATGGATAGAAACCACTTGTTTTTCAGACATTTTATTTGGTGAAAACATGGATCATACGACCTTACATATAGATCATGACTCATCAACAAAAGTGACGTTTACAAATGGCACATTTCGCCAGGACTCCAACTCTATGCCAAAAACGGGTGCTTTTATCTCTTCAAAACAACTGGTACACACGTGTCATTGAAGTTAACGCTGTAACACAAATGAAACTAAATTTCCAAATAATATGAAGCCCTATCGGAGTAGTTAGGCACTCTTGTTATTTTCTAGAAATTTCTTGAGAAGCATTTCCAAATTACATGAAGCCAATCGGTGTAGAAAAGATACTTGTTTTTAATTCAAAATTTCTCGAGTTGAATAATCATATGAGAGACCACCACCACCACCTGCCACCTGCTAGCTGGAGATAAAGATAAAGAGATGATGGGTTGTCACAGCTGAAACCACATGGCCTGCAGGTGACTGTTGCATCGTTAGATTTAAATCCATTATAGAACCAACATGCTGGTACATGTATGAGGTGGGTGTGTGGTGGGTACTGTATAACATTCTAGAAGTAAATAGTTCTAGAATGATCATTGCCATAGCTAAAGTATATAAAGGCAATCACTAACCTTAACCCTGGGGAGGTGTTGTGGTGGGTTTGCCTTGGATTTGCAATGCCCGTTCTAATGGATTCTAATGGCGGGGTCCTAGTCTTCATATTGACAAGGCAGCCTTTTTATGTCATGTTTAGGCCTTTAGGGAAGTCGACTGTTTTTGTTCCTTCAACAGCTGGGAGAACTGATAGTGATGGACTATAGTTCATCTCCAGGTATATGGCCTCGGGCCAATGGCTGATGTGTATGTAAAATGGCTCTATAGGCCTAAATCATCTGTTGGGCCAGGAGTTTTTTTCTGGCCTAACCACATAAGCAGACAAAGAAAAACTCAGGGCCTTAGCTAGTCACTAGGACAGTGAAGAATGGTAGAATGAAATGTTGAAATTCTGAGTTTGTTTCAGTTTATGTGGAACAGTTTGCGAATTTTACCTGCAGTTCTCTATCGTTTGTTCTGTTGGCTTATCATTCAAATGAGCATGTCTGATGTTGCCTGTATGGAAAATAGGTGTGCTTGCTGGTGAGAGCTGACAAAAAGATATTTGAATATCGATTTGAATCTATGGACAATTTGCCTTGTGAATCTCTTTAGATACAATGTATCCCCAAGCCCTCTGATTGGTGGCCTTGTCAAGTTGTTCTACAAAAGCATTGGTTCAAATGAAGGGAATGGCACATACAAACAAACAATCACAAGTATAGAAGTACGATTGGGCTTTGCTCCAATGCATGTTATTACCGGAGCAATTACCATAGAAGTATAGAAGTACGATTGGGCTTTGCTCCAATGCATGTTATTACCGGAGCAATAACAATAGAAGTATAGAAGTACGATTGGGCTTTGCTCCAATGCATGTTATTGCCGTAGCAATTACCATAAAAGTAAGCACTTACCTTATAGAATAACTCTTCTATATCTTGAGTGCATTAAACATAATATGTGATCGCTTGTGAAGTCCAGCATTTTCCCCCATATACACTGAACCAAAATATAAATGCAACATGTAAAGTGTTGCTCCCATGTTTCATGAGCTGAAATAAAAGATCCCAGACATTTTTCATATACACAAAAAGCTTATTTCTCAACAATGTTGTGTACAAATTTGTTTACATCCCTGTTAGTGAGCATTTCTCCTTTGCCAAGATAATCCATCCACCTGACATGTGAGACATATGTGGATAATAAAAGGCCTCTCCAAAATGTGCCATTTTGTCACAAAACACAATACCACAGATGTCTCAAGTTTTGATTGGCATGCTGACTGCAGGATTGTCCACCAGAGCTGTTTCCAGAGAATTTAATGTTCATTTCTCTAACATAAGCCACCTCCAATGTTGAGTGGTTTTCTGATGTCAACGTTGTGAACAGAGTACCCCATGGTGGGGTTATGGTATGGGCAAGTATAAGCTATGGACAATGAACACTAATGCATTTTATTGATGACAATTTGAATGCACAGAGATACCTTGATGAGATCCTGAGGTCCATTGTCGTGCCATTCATCCAACGCCATCACCTCATGTTTCAGCATGATAATGGCCATGTCGCAAGGATCTGAACACAATTCCTGGAAGCTGTAAATGTCCCAGGTCTTCCAGGGCCTGCACACTCACCAGACAGTTCACCCATTGAGCATGTTTGGGATGCTCTGGATTGACGTGTACAACAGCGTGATCTAGTTCCCACCAATAGTGTGGGACAACTTTCCACAGGTCACGATCAACAGCCTGATCAACTCTATGAGAAGGAGATGGGTCACGCTGAATGAGGCAAATGCTGGTCACACCAGATTCTGACTGGTTTTCTGATCCACGCCCCTAACTTTTTTTAAGGTATCTGTAACCAACATATGCATATCTGTATTCCCAGTAATGTGAATTCCGCAGATTAGGGCCTAATGATTTTATTTCAATTGACTGATTTCCTTATATGAAATTTTTGCATGTTGTGTTTATATTTTTGTTCAGTGTAATAGAACAATAATGTCTTTGCAGACCAACAAACAACTTCCTTGTTTTCACATATCTTCCTTTTGCTACTCGTTTCATGATTGTGTCAATACATACAGATGTATAATCTTAAATTGAGCCAGTTTTTTTGTGTGATCATTTTTGAAAGGGTTGATACATGTTTCGTTAGGGAAAATGATGTCTGACATTTCAAAGTGGAAATCACAAACTTCAGAACCATTTTTAAACTTCAAACACACTAATATAATAAATAATAATATATCCCATTTAGCAGACGCTTTTGTCCAAAGCGACTTACAAGTCGGCTGGGGCCACTACTTTTACATATGGGTGGTCCCAGCGGGAATCGAACCCACGACGCTTGGCGTTGCAAGTGCCATGCTCTACCGACTGAGCCACACAGGACCCCCAACTACACGTTTTACATATGGGTGGTCCCAGCGGGAATCGAACCCACGACGCTTGGCGTTGCAAGTGCCATGCTCTACCGACTGAGCCACACAGGACCCCCAACTACACGTTTTAAATGTACTGCATTTCAGGAAAGTCCTCCAGCAACAGGGTGGTCAAATGAAGATCCTACATCTGTACAGTACAGTAATGGAGAAAGCCAAAAAAAAACAACCCGATCAAATCCCGGGAGAAGTCATAGCTTGTTCCCTCTCTAACGTAGAAACTAAAGTCAGATTCACTTTTGTACTTACAGTACACCTAGACCATGGCACATGGCTTTAGACTTGGTTATTGCAGTATTACAGCACTTCATAAGCACGTTGGGAGTCACTCAAGACTGCAAAGTTATTGATTTATAAGGACAATGGGTTGCTGGCTGTTTGAAAGGTGAAGATGGAGAAAATTATTATTATCTTAAAAGGCCCACTCCTTATTCACAAAAAGAGAAAAGAAACGGCAGCCCTTTTTGTTATAAATTCCTAAATGGAGCTATGGATCCAGGACTGACCGTCCGTTAGATCATAATGATATAGTTTTACCCAGAAATGGCTGTAAACAACATAGATTTGGCCTTTAAGAATGGTATCTATGAAGGATGAATCACATTACTCTCTCTGTCAGCTGCGACGCTGGATTCAAATTCCTAAACTCCAGACAGATAATTTGCATCCATTTATATCAGTTTATATGGTTACATAAGACTTTAATCCCCAACAGGCAATGCCAGGGAGAGGACAGGATTTGTTTGCAATTTATGACTTTGTGATGTAGTTGATGTTTTTGACTCCAGACAATTTCGCATCACAAGTTTGCAGGGAACCGATCACTGTCCCACACTGTGGCTGTCTGGTCACAAGTTGTTGACTATCTTTAAACACTCCCACTGGCAATCCTTGCATTCATATGAATTTGAGAGTGCTTACTTTTCTCCAGCCCTCGGCAACACTTGGCTCAGCGTGTGTGTGTGTGTGTGTGTGTGTGTGTGTGTGTGTGTGTGTGTGTGTGTGTGTGTGTGTGTGTGTGTGTGTGTGTGTGTGTGTGTGTGTGTGTGTGTGTGTGTGTGTGTGTGTGTGTGTGTGTGGCTGGGGCTGCTGTTTTCCTGTTTTTTTTCAAATAAAGGAGTGGACCGTGAACACATACTGCACACTTCAGTATAACATAGCGTGTCATTCCTGGAACACATCTTTAAGTTTTTATTGTTTCTCGTGAGAGAGTTGTTTAAACTTTGGACCCCACTAACCACTGCTACTGTGTAACAACATTAAACATACCATAAAACTACGCTGTCATCGTCACACCCTAACCACTGTGTTCTTACTGGACACTTTTGATGACACAAAGTGAAATCATATGAGTGCTCATATTTATAAATGTAGTCTTGTAAAGCATCCCAAATGGCACCCTACTCCTTATATAGGGCTCATTGAGCTCTGGTGAGCAGTAGTCTCATGGGTGTTTTACTGAGCAGAAAGGATTATAATCTAATCAAATCAAAGGGTTAGGGTTTATTTGTCACGTGCGCCGAATACAACAGGTGTAGTAGACCTTACAGTGAAATGTTTACCTATAAGCCCTAACCAACAGTGCATTTATTAAGTAAAAAATAGGTATTAGGTAAACAATAGAGAAGTAAAGAGGTCCAAATAAAAAGCAAAATGACAGGGGAAATAACAGTAGCTATACAGTGGCTAGTGAAAGTATTCACCCTCTTGGATTTTAGGATTATTCTTTTTTTCAATCATTTGATTTACACAACATGCCTGCCACTTTGAAAATACAAATATTTTTCATTGTGAAACAAATAATAAATAACACAAAAAAAAACACCTTTCGCAGCAATTACAGCTGCAAGTCTCTTGGGGTATGACTCTATAAGCTTAGCACATCTAGCCCTGGGATTTCTGCCCATTCTTCATGGCAAAACTGCTCCAGCTCCTTCAAGTTGGATGGGTTCCGCTGGTGTACAGAAATCTTTAAGTCATACCACAGATTCTCAATTGGATTGAGGTCTGGGCTTTGACTAGGCCATTCCAAGACGTTTAAATGTTTCCCCTTAAACCACTTGAGTGTTGTTTTAGCAGTATCCTTAGGGCCATTGTCCTGCTGGAAGGTGAATCTCTGTCCTAGACTCAAATCTCTGGAAGACTGAAACAGGTTTCCCTCAAGAAGTTCCCTGTATTTAGCGCCAACCATCATTCCTTCAATTGTGCCCAGTTTCCCAGTCCTTGCCGATGAAAAACATTCCCACAGCATGATGCTGCCACCACCATGCTTCACTGTGGCGATGGTGTTCTTGGCGTGATGAGAGGTTGCTTATTTTTTTCTTTAAGCAATGGCTTTTTTCTTGTCACTCTTTCGTAAAGCCCAGCTCTGTGGAGTGTATGGCTTAAAGTGGTCCTATGGACAAATACTCTAATCTCCGCTGTGGAGGTTTGCAGCTCCGTCTTTGTTGCCTCTCTGATTAATGCCCTCCTTGCCTGGTCCGTGAATTTTGGTGGGCAGCCCTCTCTTGGCAGGTTTGTTGTGGTGCCATATTCTTTCCATTTTTTATAAATGGATTTAATGGTGCTCCGTGGGATGTTCAAATTTTCTGATATTTTTTTATAACCCAACCCTGATCTGTACTTCTCCACAACTTTGTCCCTGACCTGTTTGGAGAGCTCCTCGGTCTTCATGGTGCCGCTTGCTTGGTGGTGCCCCTTGCTTAGTGGTGTTGCAGACTCTGGGGCCTTTCAGAACAGGTGTATATATATGGAGATCATGTGACACTTAGATTGCACACAGGTGGACCTTATTTAACTAATTATGTGACTTCTGAAGGTAATTGGTTGCACCAGATCTTATTTAGGGGCTTCATAGCAAAGGGGGTGAATATATATGCACGCACCACTTTTCCGTTTAAATTTTTATTTTTTTAAACAAGTAATTTTTTTCATTTCACTTCACCAATTTGGACTATTTTGTGTATGTCCAGTACATGAAATCCAAATAAAAATCAATTTAAACTACAGGTTCTAATGCAACAAAGTTGTAAAAACCCTAAGGGGGATGAATACTTTTACAAGGCAATGTATACAGGTGGTACTGGTACAGAGTCAATGTGCACCGGTTAAATTGGGCTAATTGAGGTAATATGTACATGTGGGTACAGTTAAAGTGACTATGCATAGATGATGAACAGAGAGTAGCAGCAGCGTAAAAGCGGGGGTTGGGGGGTGGCGGGTGGTGGGACACAATGAAATAGTCTGGGTAGCCAATGTACCGGGGCACCGGTTAGTTGAGATAAAATGTACATGAATATATAGTTAAAGTGACTATGTATAGATGCTAAACAGAGAATAGCAGCAGCGTAAATGAGGGGTTGGGGGGGGCATTGATTAGGAGTTTTATGGCTTGGGGGTAAAAGCTGTTGAGAAGCCTTTTGGTCCTAGACTCGGTGCTCCGGTACTGCTTGTCATGCGGTAGTAGAGAGAACAGTCTGGGCTGGCTGGGGTCTTCGACAATCTTTAGGGCCTTCCTCTGACATCGCCTGGTGTCGAGGTCCTGGATGGCAGGCAGCTTAGCCCCAGTGATGTACTGGGCCGTACGTACTACCCTCTGTAGTGCCTTGCGGTCGGAGGCAGGGCAGTTGCCATACCAGGCAGTGATGCAACCAGTCAGGATGCTCTTGATGTTGCAGCTGAAGAACCTATTGAGGATCTTTTACAAAATATATATTTCACAATTATTTAACCACGAAGGCCAGTTGAGAACAAGTTCTCCTTTACAACTGCGACCTGGTCAAGATAAAGCTAAGCAGTGCGTCCAAAAACAACAACACAGAGTTATACATGGGATAAACAGAAGTAAAGTCAATAACAACAGAAAAATCTATATACAGTGTGTGCAAATGGATTAAGGGGGTATGGCAATAAATAGGCCATTGTAGCGAAGTAATTACAATTTAGCAAAATAAATAATTACAATTTCGCAAACACTAGAGTGATAGATGTGCAGATGATGATGTGCAAGTAGAAATACTGGTGTGCAAAATAGCAACAAAAATAAACAAAAAAACAATATGGGGATGAGGTGGGTAGTTAGATGAGCTATTTACAGATGGGCTGTGTACAGCTGCAGCAATCGTTGAGCTGCTCAGATAGCTGATGCTTAAAGCTAGTGAGGGAAATATAAGTCTCCAACCTCAGTGATTTTTCTAAGTCTCCTGAGGGGGAATGTTTTGTTGTGCCTTCTTCACGACTGTGTTGGTGTGTTTGGACCATTCTAGTTTGTTGGTGATGTGGACACCAAGGAACTTGGAGCTCACCGTCAATGAGAATGGGGGCGTGCTCAGTCCTCCTTTTCCTGTAGTCCACAATCATCTCCTTAGTCTTGATTACGATGAGGGATAGGTTGTTATTCTGGCACCACCCAGCCAGGTCTCTGACCTCCTCCCTATAGGCTGTCTCGTCGTTGTCGGTCACTGTTGTGTCGTCTGCAAACTTAATGATGTTGTTGGTGTCGTGCCTGGCCATGAGGTTGTGGGTGAACAGGGAGTACAGGAGGGGACTGAGCACGCACCCCTGAGGGGCTCCAATGTTGAGGATCAGCGTGGCAGATGTGTTGCTCCCTACCCTCACCACCTGGGCGCGGCACGTCAGGAAGTCCAGGATCCAGTTGCAAAGGGAGGTCCCAGGATCCTTAGCTTAGTGATAAGCTTTGAGGGCATTATGGTGTTGAACGCTGAGCTGTAGTCAATGAATAGCATTCTCAGGTAGGTGTTCCTTTTGTCCAGGTGGAAAAGGGCAGTGTGGAGTGCAATAGAGATGGCATCATCTGTGGATCTTTTTGAGCGGTATGCAAATTGGAGTGGGTCTAGAGTTTCTGGGATAATGATGTTAATGTGAGCCATTACCAGCCTTTCAAAGCACTTCATGGCTACGGACATGAGTGCTACGGGTCTGTAGTCATTTAGGCAAGTTGCCTTTGTGTTCTTGGGCACAGGGACTATGGTAGTCTGCTTGAAGTATGTTGGTATTACAGACTCAGTCAGGGACATGTTGAAAATGTCAGTGAGTCACCTGCCAGTTGGTCAGCACATGCCCGGAGCCCACGTCCTGGTAATCCGTCTGGCCTTGCAGCCTTGTGTATGGTGACCTGTTTAATGATCTTACTCACGTCGGCTACGGAGAGCGTGATCACACAGTCGCCCAGAACAGCTGATGCTCTCATGCATGCCTCAGTGGGGCTTGCCTCAAAGCGAGCATAGTAGTGATTTAGCTCGTCTGGTAGGCTTGTGTCACTGGGCAGCTTTTGGCTGTGCTTCCTTTTGTAGTCTGTAAAGGTTTGCAGGCCCTGTCACATTCGACGAGCATCGGAGCCGGTTTAATACGATTCCATCTTAGTCCTGTAGTGGCGCTTTGCTTGTTTGATGGTTGGTCGGAGGACATAGCAGGATTTCTTATAAGGATTTCTTCCAGGTTAGAGTCCCGGACCTTGAAAGCAGCTCTACCCTTTTGCTCAGTGCGAATGTTGCTTGTAGTCCATGGCTTCTGGTTGGGGTATGTATGTACAGTCACTGTGGGGGACGACGTCCTCAATGCACTTATTGATGAAGCCAGTGACTGATGTGGTGTACTCCTCAATGCCATCGGAAGAATCCCGGAACATATTACAGTCTGTCATAGTAAAACAGTCCTGTAGTTTAGTATCTGCTTCATCTGACCACGTTTTTATGGACTGAGTCACTGGTGCATCCTGCTTTAATTTTAGATTGTAAGCAGGAATCAGGAGGATAGAATGTGTGTCAAATGTGCCAAATGGTGGGCAAGGGAGAGCTTTGTACACGTCTCTGTGAGTGGAGTAAAGGTGATCTATAATTTTTTCCCCTCTGGTTGGGCATTTGACATGCTGATAGAAATGAGGTAAACTGATTTAAGATCCCCTGCATTCAAGTCCCTGGCCACTAGAAGCGGCGCCTCTGGGTGAGCGGTTTCCTGTTTGCTTATTTCCTTTTACAGCTGACTGAGTGCGGAGGTCTTAGTGCCAGTATCCGTCTGTGCTGGTAAATAAACAGACATAAAAATGTTTTATGAAAACTCTCTTGGCAAATAGTGTGGTCTGCAACTTATCATGAGATACTCTACCTCAGGCCAGCAAATTTTAGAGACTTCCTTAGATTTTTTGCACCAGGTGTTGTTTACAAATATAACAGTTTTTATTTTTTTATTTATCATGTTACTTAGCAACTTAGGTTACCAAGCCAGGAGCAGCACATATAAACTAGCTATCACTGCTGCTCAACCTAGGTCTAGATGTTGCTCCTCTAAGACCAGTTTGAGTCAACCGGGTTTTCTGCTGCTCTAAGAGCATAATATTGATGTTGCTGCTCTGAGAGCAGTTTGAGCCAACTGGTTTTCTGTTGTGTTTTTGGATGTTGCTGCTCTAGGAGCAGCTCAAGTAAAACACAGCACTGCTGCTCAACTAGGCCTCGATATCGCTGCCCTGAGAGCAGTTTGAGCCAACTGGTTTTCTGTTGGGTTTTTGGATGTTGCTGCTCTAGGAGCAGCTCAAGTAAAACACAGCACTGCTGCTCAACTAGGCCTCGATATCGCTGCCCTGAGAGCAGTTTGAGCCAACTGGTTTTCTGTTGGGTTTTTGGATGTTGCTGCTCTAGGAGCAGCTCAAGTAAAACACAGCACTGCTGCTCAACTAGGCCTCGATATCGCTGCCCTGAGAGCAGTTTGAGCCAACTGGTTTTCTGTTGGGTTTTTGGATATCGCTGCTCTGAGAGCAGTTTGAGCCAACTGGTTTTCTGCTGTTCTAAGAGCATAATATTGATGTTGCTGCTCTGAGAGCAGTTTGAGCCAACTAGTTTTCTGCTGTTCTGAGAGCATAATATTGATGTCGCTGCTCTGAGAGCAGTTTGAGCCAACTGGTTTTCTGCTGTTCTAAGAGCTGAACTTTACCGTGTTATCTTGCTGTTGTTGCTTTTTAAACTCTTTCTGAGTTCTCTCTGGTGTTTGTAGAACCACCTGCAACTGGATACGGACATTTATAAGATAACTGTTTTACAGAATCGAGAATGAAGAGAGCATCGCCAATACCAGCTTAGACGAAGAATCTATGGCTGTGTTATGTATATGCAAACCTGCAGTGGTGTAAAGTACTTGAGTAAAAATACTTTGAAGTACTACTTAAGTAGTGTTTTGAGGTATTTGCTCTTTACTTTACTATTTCTATTTTTGACAACTTTTACTTTTTATTCCACTACATTCCTACATAAAATAATGTACTTTTTACTCCCATACATTTTCCATGACACCCAAAAGTACTTGTTACATTTCGAATATCCAGGACAGCAATATGGTCCAATTAATGCACCTATCAATATAACACATTCTCAGCCCTACAGTCTCTGATCTGGCGGACTCACTAAACACAAAAACTGTGTTTGTAAATGATGTCTGACTGTGGAAGTGTGCCCCTGTCTGTCTGTAAATACAATGAAAAAAAGAACATCTTGGCATCTGGTTTCTTTAATATAAGGAATTTGATATATAGCTTTTTCTTTGACTTCATACGTTGACTCAAATATGACAATTGAGTACTTTTTCCACCACTACAAATCTGTAGGTCCATTAATTCATACCAAAAATCTATGGTTATATCACATTGTACACCAGATAATCAGTAGCTAAGTTGGAGTAGGATGCAGAGCAACCTGCCTCTATCCTTATCCTTGTACTCTAGTTGTTGTAATTTTTTAGGCCGTCGGCATGTTCATTTCTACCTTGTAGACTACAATCCTACAATCCTTTGCTGTGATGATTTATTCGATTTATTCTTCTTTTCTGTCACTTTTGTTTCAGCCCTCCTCTCCTGTGTTCCTGCTCCCGGAGATCAACCAAGTGCTATTCACCAAGCATGGGCTCAGCTGATTCCCTCACATGTGAGGAGAACCATCCTACCGACAATTTGAACTAGCCTCGCCGTCACTATTTAGACATTGAGACCACAAATGCATTTGCCTGTTGTCTTTTCTTTGTGGGTTTTGTCTTACACATTCTACTGCATTTCAGAGTTGAGGAGCACCAACTACAGATACACAAGCTTACATGTCGAAGACTACATTAAACACAGAATCAGCTTGACGAGGTGACAAACAGATGATGTTTTTGCTCTGTAGAGATGAGAGTTGTATTTTTTTCTCTCAGGAGCCTAGACTTTTGCCACGGTAGAGTTCTCGTCTCTGGACCAAACAATCTTAAGATTGCATTCCTCTAAGGCACTTCTCTCTCTCTCTACATTGGTTGGCTACATTGGTGACCAGGGTGGGATCCTTTTTCATACACCTATGGGGCCTGAAACTGGAATGCTCCTAGAGAGGGGGGGGGGGAATACGGAAGCATGTGTTAATGACAGCTCTACTGTCTCCTTTAGAGGCTCATGCTTTTGGCATGGATGGTGCATTTCTGGACTGCAGCATGTAAGACTGTGCCACCCACGGCACTTCTCTCTCTCTAAATATTGTATATGTATATATGCAGTTCTAGTTTTTAAACCTGTATTCTAGCATACATGGCACACACACACATCTTTCTTGCTTTCATGCTTTTATTTAGGTTTCTATGCAGTATGTGATTGAATGTTTCTTTAAGCTTGCATATAGTAGAGTGTTTGAAATGAGACATAGAATCATGGCAAAAACATGATTAAAAAAAAAACATGATCATGTTTTTGAACATGATTCAAAAACATGATTGACAAGTAGCTGGCTAGGCTTGTCAAACTGTAAAATTGGCTAGCTTTCAACGCATTGGCTAAATGGTCACCGGCGTTACCTCTTCATACGATAAAAACAATTTGTTTTTGCATGCTGCATATTTCAAGTGCCCTCAAAAAAACAGATATTTCTCTTATTTCAGTCTTTGGGAACTCATGACACACTGACAGACAGCATCTGGAGATTTCATATGAGGCTATGTTTACATCTTCGATAGAAGCAGGCTATTGGCTGCCTTCATCACGAGTGGTATGTAGGGAAGTTCTGATTTGTTCCAAGTTTAGCAGTTGGACAAATTTTCCTGAGCAGACAGAGCATTGAAATATAAAACATTTTTTAATGAGAAAATATGTCAGAATTGATGATGACAACAAATTTTATAGACATCATAATTTACTGTCATACGGTATGCAGAAAAATCGGCTCATACCCTATCAATCAACTTCACGTTTTTCGGTTTTGGTCCCCAAACTATTTGGTATTCCCGCCTCCTCTCCATTTTCATTGGTTGCCTGTCTCAACCAATCATAATCCTTTCTGCTCTGAGAACATGTATGAGTAAGTGGAACTCCCATATGCAAAAGAAGTGCACTACGAATAGAGTGTCATTTGGGATGCATGCATATTCCCTATGACAGTAGTAAAGCAGCTGTCTTAACTGCGGTGTTGAGTAAGATAGGCAGTAATTCTGTAATTTTCCACTTGTTCTTCAGTCAGAGGAAGTGAAAAAGGGGAAGTCGTCAGCAGTTTTTCAACAGTTGTTTTCTTAATCCTTCAATAACTTGGAAGCTAGCTAAAGCTCAATTTGCTTCGTAACACCACTTCTTCCATTTCATTAGGTTGTAAACTTTAACGCTCTCCAAATGTTATCCTCTTTTCAAATAATTCACTTCACAAAAAAGTGTAGCAAGATAATCTCAGATAGAACTTGAGAGCTAGATTTAGTTTAGTAAGAGACAGATTTATTTTTAAAGCTCTCAAAAAAATGTCTTGGGGGAATAATTTACTTCATAAAAATAGTGTAGCTGGATTATCTCAGATAGAGATATCTTCTTGAAAGCTTAGTAAGAGCCAGGTTTAAAGGCTCTCTCTAAAAAAAATATTCACTTCATAAAAATAGTGTAGCTGGATTATCTCAGATAGAGATATCTTCTTGAAAGTTTAGTAAGAGCCAGGTTTAAAGGCTCTCTCTAAAAAAAATATTCACTTCATAAAAATAGTGTAGCTGGATTATCTCAGATAGAGATATCTTCTTGAAAGTTTAGTAAGAGCCAGGTTTAAAGGCTCTCTCTAAAAAAATTATTCACTTCATAAAAATAGTGTAGCTGGATTATCTCAGATAGAGATATCTTCTTGAAAGCTTAGTAAGAGCCAGGTTTAAAGGCTCTCTCTAAAAAAAAAATATTCACTTCACAAAAATTGCAGTGGGATCAATACAGATATTTTTGATGGTGGCTGATGTGACAGGAAGTCCTAATAATCTGTTAAAGCCATGGCTTCCTGTTTTTCAGACACAATAAAAGTTGAAAACGCATACTGTATCTGTCTCTGTGTGTGTGTGTGTGTGTGTGTGTGTGTGTGTGTGTGTGTGTGTGTGTGTGTGTGTGTGTGTGTGTGTGTGTGTGTGTGTGTGTGTGTGTGTGTGTGTGAGTGAGTGAGTGAGTGAGTGAGTGAGTGAGTGAGTGAGTGAGTGAGTGAGTGAGTGAGTGAGTGAGTGAGTGAGTGAGTGAGTGAGTGAGTGAGTGAGAGATAGAGAATAAAAGGTATAAGAACTGTGCTTACATTGTGTTGAATGTTGCAATCTACGGTAGCTTGGATGTGGAATGTCAAATGCCAACTAATAACGTCAGACTGTTGTCCTGTAGCCAATAGGGTCACTAGTTGATAAACAGTATTTACAAGGGCAGAGAGTATGGTCGTGCATGAGCACATCTACCGTGAAGATATCAAAACAAAAGTTAGGTTTAGGCTACGAGAAATTAAAGTAAACTTTCCCAATGACGCAATAATGCCTTTAATGGTCTAGATTAGCATAGTTCATATCAGAAAAGTGCACGCACTCCTCTCCTCAACAGTCTGACACTGATTGCTAAAATAGCCATGAGTGATACAACTTCCTTGATACAGTAACTGTATGTTTTGACAGGTTCAAGGAGAAACAGACAAAAACCACAGAGCGAGAGAAGTATCGGTCCCTGACCTTGGTTGTATCCCCTATGGCACCCCATTCCCTATGAAGTGCACTACTTTTGACCAGGGCCCTGGTCAAAAGTAATTTACTACAGGGCTCTCGTGTCAATAGTAGTGCACTATATAGGGAATCGAGATGCCATTTGGTACGCAGACCTTGGCTAGCCTCTGGCACTAGGTATAGCTATTGTAGAGTGTCTGCTAAATTACAAAAATGTCAACTGTACTAAATTGCGTTGGCTCGGTGTTGGAGCAGCCACGTGTTGTAATCTTATGTTCTACTCACATCTAGACAGACCTGGGTTCAAATAGGATTTTAAAGTATGTCAAATCCATTATCTATGCTTCATTGATCTTAACTGGCCTAAAGGAATAGTTCAACCAAATTACACAAATTACATATTGGTTTCCTTACCCTGTATGAAGTCTATGGCAAGATGTGACAGCAGTCCATGCTTGGGTTTCGTTTCCCTGGCACTGTTTCCACATGCTAACGTTTTAGCATTTATGGGACAAATACTCATCACTCCATCCTGTATCAGGACCTCACAAAAACCCCATAGATCACTGGGGCGGCAGGGTAAACTAGTGGTCAGAACGTTGGACTCGTAACTGAAAGGTTGCAAGTTCAAATCTCCGAGCTGACAAGATACAAATCTGTCGTTCTTCCCCTGAACAGGCAGTTAACCCACTGTTTCTAGGCCGTCATTGAAAATAAGAATTTGTTCTTAACGGACTTGCCTAGTTAAGTAAAAATAAATTACTCTGTTCTTGTTTACAAAGCTCTGCTTCCAACATACCTCACCTGTTGAAATATAAAAACATGAGATACCAAAACCGTTCGCAGGGTTAGTTAACTCGAAGTCCCGCTCGTCTCCACCAAGTTTGGCAAGTCCGCCTTTAGTTGTCAAGGCAACACAGTTATGGAATGCCTTCAAAAACAAATTCCACCTGGATTCCCTGGTGCCGATAGGGCAGTTTAAAACTGTGCAATTGTTTCAACTGACTAATATAACTTGTTGTAATAACCTTATGTAATGTATTTATAACTGTCTTGTGGGTTTCTTTTTATCTTTTGTTGTTGTATTGATGTAGTTGTTGTCCTCGGGTCACCATTTTAAATAAGACACAATAAGTAAAGGCATGGTACTGATATTAGCATTTTTCGCACATCAAAATCATCCCGAAAGTATCTACAATTTATTGTGAAGTTCAACGACTTCACTTAAAGATGATTTGAACATTTGACTTTCTGTATGGACTGTAACTGAAATGGAACTGACCCAACCCTGGTATTCTAAATGTCAGCTTGCTCTGATAAGATGTCACAGGGGTCAGACTGTTTTACCAGGAAACGCTGAAGGGGTAGCACAAAGTTGTCTTGACATCCCTCTTTGGGAACCAGAGGGTAACATTTGATGACGCACAATATTTGAAAACACGTGCTAGGTTAGCTGCATCTGTGTTGTTGTGTCAGTTGTTTTAGCTAGTATACAGCGCCAATATCTTCATCAAATACCATCAGATCCAATGCTGTGAAAAATAGGTGGTTAACCACTTAAATTATTGACCCAGCAGTCACACTGGGAGAAATGACTTGACCCAGAAGGTGTACTGGAAGCAATGACTTGACCCAGAAGGTGTACTGGAAGCAATGACTTGACCCAGAAGTCGTTCCTGTCAGTTGTATGTATGTAGTATGTGTAAAATGTTTAATATTAATGTAATTCAGGTCAGATCAGTAGGTAAAATAGTGTCACTTAGTAATTACACCTGTTAACACCGTTGCTGTTTCTAATAGTGGCATCTACCCTTCAATTGACTTAGGGTTTTACCGACCAAGTAACTGTCCATTGACTTTTGGTTGCGCCGAGGATTTAGAAGGACAAGAAAACAGCATTCTACATCCACAGGGTTCTACTTCTACGCCAGGTCAATGGCAAATTCAACGGGACGAGGCATCGGTGCGGTCTTGTTAGGTCTTCCTGTAATCCTGTCAACCTACCCCTTGGTTGTATCTTTCCATCGACTCTCACGGCAATACGCCATCTCCTTCAGGGACTTTGTCTTAGTGTGATGTTTACCTTGCCTAATGCCATCTCCTTCAGGGACTTTGTCTTCGTGTGATGTTTACCTTGCCTAATGCCATCTCCTTCAGGGACTTTGTCTTCGTGTGATGTTTACCTTGCCTAATGCCATTGACTTTGTCTTAGTGTGATGTTTACCTTGCTATAATGCCATTGACTTTGTCTTAGTGTGATGTTTACCTTGCCTAATGCCATCTCCTTCAGGGACTTTGTCTTAGTGTGATGTTTACCTTGCCTAATGCCATTGACTTTGTCTTCGTGTGATGTTTACCTTGCCTAATGCCATTGACTTTGTCTTCGTGTGAAGTTTACCTTGCATAATGCCATTGACTTTGTCTTAGTGTGATGTTTACCTTGCTATAATGCCATTGACTTTGTCTTAGTGTGATGTTTACCTTGCCTAATGCCATTGACTTTGTCTTAGTGTGATGTTTACCTTGCCTAATGCCATTGACTTTGTCTTAGTGTGATGTTTACCTTGCCTAATGCCATTGACTTTGTCTTAGTGTGATGTTTACCTTGCCTAATGCCATTGACTTTGTCTTAGTGTGATGTTTACCTTGCTATAATGCCATTGACTTTGTCTTAGTGTGATGTTTACCTTGCTATAATGCCATTGACTTTGTCTTAGTGTGATGTTTACCTTGCCTAATGCCATTGACTTTGTCTTAGTGTGATGTTTACCTTGCCTAATGCCATTGACTTTGTCTTAGTGTGATGTTTACCTTGCCTAATGCCATTGACTTTGTCTTAGTGTGATGTTTACCTTGCTATAATGCCATTGACTTTGTCTTAGTGTGATGTTTACCTTGCTATAATGCCATTGACTTTGTCTTAGTGTGATGTTTACCTTGCCTAATGCCATTGACTTTGTCTTAGTGTGATGTTTACCTAGCCTAATGCCATTGACTTTGTCTTAGTGTGATGTTTACCTTGCCTAATGCCATTGACTTTGTCTTAGTGTGATGTTTACCTTGCTATAATGCCATTGACTTTGTCTTAGTGTGATGTTTACCTTGCTATAATGCCATTGACTTTGTCTTAGTGTGATGTTTACCTTGCCTAATGCCATTGACTTTGTCTTAGTGTGATGTTTACCTTGCCTAATGCCATTGACTTTGTCTTAGTGTGATGTTTACCTTGCTATAATGCCATTGACTTTGTCTTAGTGTGATGTTTACCTTGCCTAATGCCATTGACTTTGTCTTAGTGTGATGTTTACCTTGCCTAATGCCATTGACTTTGTCTTAGTGTGATGTTTACCTTGCCTAATGCCATTGACTTTGTCTTAGTGTGATGTTTACCTTGCTATAATGCCATTGACTTTGTCTTAGTGTGATGTTTACCTTGCCTAATGCCATTGACTTTGTCTTAGTGTGATGTTTACCTTGCCTAATGCCATTGACTTTGTCTTAGTGTGATGTTTACCTTGCTATAATGCCATTGACTTTGTCTTAGTGTGATGTTTACCTTGCCTAATGCCATTGACTTTGTCTTAGTGTGATGTTTACCTTGCTATAATGCCATTGACTTTGTCTTAGTGTGATGTTTACCTTGCCTAATGCCATTGACTTTGTCTTAGTGTGATGTTTACCTTGCCTAATGCCATTGACTTTGTCTTAGTGTGATGTTTACCTTGCCTAATGCCATTGACTTTGTCTTAGTGTGATGTTTACCTTGCTATAATGCCATTGACTTTGTCTTAGTGTGATGTTTACCTTGCCTAATGCCATTGACTTTGTCTTAGTGTGATGTTTACCTTGCCTAATGCCATTGACTTTGTCTTAGTGTGATGTTTACCTTGCTATAATGCCATTGACTTTGTCTTAGTGTGATGTTTACCTTGCTATAATGCCATTGACTTTGTCTTAGTGTGATGTTTACCTTGCCTAATGCCATTGACTTTGTCTTAGTGTGATGTTTACCTTGCCTAATGCCATTGACTTTGTCTTAGTGTGATGTTTACCTTGCTATAATGCCATTGACTTTGTCTTAGTGTGATGTTTACCTTGCTATAATGCCATTGACTTTGTCTTAGTGTGATGTTTACCTTGCTATAATGCCATTGACTTTGTCTTAGTGTGATGTTTACCTTGCTATAATGCCATTGACTTTGTCTTAGTGTGATGTTTACCTTGCCTAATGCCATTGACTTTGTCTTAGTGTGATGTTTACCTTGCCTAATGCCATTGACTTTGTCTTAGTGTGATGTTTACCTTGCTATAATGCCATTGACTTTGTCTTAGTGTGATGTTTACCTTGCTATAATGCCATTGACTTTGTCTTAGTGTGATGTTTACCTTGCCTAATGCCATTGACTTTGTCTTAGTGTGATGTTTACCTTGCCTAATGCCATTGACTTTGTCTTAGTGTGATGTTTACCTTGCCTAATGCCATTGACTTTGTCTTAGTGTGATGTTTACCTTGCCTAATGCCATTGACTTTGTCTTAGTGTGATGTTTACCTTGCCTAATGCCATTGACTTTGTCTTAGTGTGATGTTTACCTTGCTATAATGCCATTGACTTTGTCTTAGTGTGATGTTTACCTTGCTATAATGCCATTGACTTTGTCTTAGTGTGATGTTTACCTTGCCTAATGCCATTGACTTTGTCTTAGTGTGATGTTTACCTTGCCTAATGCCATTGACTTTGTCTTAGTGTGATGTTTACCTTGCTATGATGCCATTGACTTTGTCTTAGTGTGATGTTTACCTTGCTATAATGCCATTGACTTTGTCTTAGTGTGATGTTTACCTTGCTATAATGCCATTGACTTTGTCTTAGTGTGATGTTTACCTTGCCTAATGCCATCTCCTTCAGGGACTTTGTCTTCGTGTGATGTTTACCTTGCCTAATGCCATCTCCTTCAGGGACTTTGTCTTCGTGTGATGTTTACCTTGCCTAATGCCATTGACTTTGTCTTCGTGTGATGTTTACCTTGCCTAATGCCATTGACTTTGTCTTAGTGTGATGTTTACCTTGCCTAATGCCATTGACTTTGTCTTCGTGTGATGTTTACCTTGCCTAATGCCATTGACTTTGTCTTAGTGTGATGTTTACCTTGCCTAATGCCATTGACTTTGTCTTAGTGTGATGTTTACCTTGCTATAATGCCATTGACTTTGTCTTAGTGTGATGTTTACCTTGCTATAATGCCATTGACTTTGTCTTAGTGTGATGTTTACCTTGCTATAATGCCATTGACTTTGTCTTAGTGTGATGTTTACCTTGCCTAATGCCATTGACTTTGTCTTAGTGTGATGTTTACCTTGCTATAATGCCATTGACTTTGTCTTAGTGTGATGTTTACCTTGCCTAATGCCATTGACTTTGTCTTAGTGTGATGTTTACCTTGCCTAATGCCATTGACTTTGTCTTAGTGTGATGTTTACCTTGCCTAATGCCATTGACTTTGTCTTAGTGTGATGTTTACCTTGCTATAATGCCATTGACTTTGTCTTAGTGTGATGTTTACCTAGCCTAATGCCATTGACTTTGTCTTAGTGTGATGTTTACCTTGCCTAATGCCATTGACTTTGTCTTAGTGTGATGTTTACCTTGCCTAATGCCATTGACTTTGTCTTAGTGTGATGTTTACCTTGCCTAATGCCATTGACTTTGTCTTAGTGTGATGTTTACCTTGCCTAATGCCATTGACTTTGTCTTAGTGTGATGTTTACCTTGCCTAATGCCATTGACTTTGTCTTAGTGTGATGTTTACCTTGCCTAATGCCATTGACTTTGTCTTAGTGTGATGTTTACCTTGCCTAATGCCATTGACTTTGTCTTAGTGTGATGTTTACCTTGCCTAATGCCATTGACTTTGTCTTAGTGTGATGTTTACCTTGCTATAATGCCATTGACTTTGTCTTAGTGTGATGTTTACCTTGCTATAATGCCATTGACTTTGTCTTAGTGTGATGTTTACCTTGCCTAATGCCATTGACTTTGTCTTAGTGTGATGTTTACCTTGCCTAATGCCATTGACTTTGTCTTAGTGTGATGTTTACCTTGCCTAATGCCATTGACTTTGTCTTAGTGTGATGTTTACCTTGCCTAATGCCATTGACTTTGTCTTAGTGTGATGTTTACCTTGCCTAATGCCATTGACTTTGTCTTAGTGTGATGTTTACCTTGCCTAATGCCATTGACTTTGTCTTAGTGTGATGTTTACCTTGCTATAATGCCATTGACTTTGTCTTAGTGTGATGTTTACCTTGCTATAATGCCATTGACTTTGTCTTAGTGTGATGTTTACCTTGCTATAATACCATTGACTTTGTCTTAGTGTGATGTTTACCTTGCCTAATGCCATTGACTTTGTCTTAGTGTGATGTTTACCTTGCTATAATGCCATTGACTTTGTCTTAGTGTGATGTTTACCTTGCTATAATGCCATTGACTTTGTCTTAGTGTGATGTTTACCTTGCCTAATGCCATTGACTTTGTCTTAGTGTGATGTTTACCTTGCCTAATGCCATTGACTTTGTCTTAGTGTGATGTTTACCTTGCCTAATGCCATTGACTTTGTCTTAGTGTGATGTTTACCTTGCCTAATGCCATTGACTTTGTCTTAGTGTGATGTTTACCTTGCCTAATGCCATTGACTTTGTCTTAGTGTGATGTTTACCTTGCCTAATGCCATTGACTTTGTCTTAGTGTGATGTTTACCTTGCTATAATGCCATTGACTTTGTCTTAGTGTGATGTTTACCTTGCCTAATGCCATTGACTTTGTCTTAGTGTGATGTTTACCTTGCTATAATGCCATTGACTTTGTCTTAGTGTGATGTTTACCTTGCTATAATGCCATTGACTTTGTCTTAGTGTGATGTTTACCTTGCCTAATGCCATTGACTTTGTCTTAGTGTGATGTTTACCTTGCCTAATGCCATTGACTTTGTCTTAGTGTGATGTTTACCTTGCTATAATGCCATTGACTTTGTCTTAGTGTGATGTTTACCTAGCCTAATGCCATTGACTTTGTCTTAGTGTGATGTTTACCTTGCCTAATGCCATTGACTTTGTCTTAGTGTGATGTTTAACTTGCCTAATGCCATTGACTTTGTCTTAGTGTGATGTTTACCTTGCCTAATGCCATTGACTTTGTTTTAGTGTGATGTTTACCTTGCCTAATGCCATTGACTTTGTCTTAGTGTGATGTTTACCTTGCTATAATGCCATTGACTTTTAGGGTTATATTTACCTTGCTATAATGCCATTGACTTTTAGGGTTATATTTACCTTGCCATAATGCCATTGACTTGGTTTAAGGGTGATATTTAACTTGCTGTAATGCCATTGACTTTGTCTTCAGGAGAATCTGCCTTTTTCTGAACCCCTGAAGGGAGAAGCATCTGCCTTGTTCTGAACCCCTGAAGGGAGAAGCGTCTGCCTTGTTCTGAACCCCTGAAGGGAGAAGCGTCTGCCTTGTTCTGAACCCCTGAAGGGAGAAGCGTCTGCCTTGTTCTGAACCCCTGAAGGGAGAAGCGTCTGCCTTGTTCTGAACCCCTGAAGGGAGAAGCGTCTGCCTTGTTCTGAACCCCTGAAGGGAGAAGCGTCTGCCTTGTTCTGAACCCCTGAAGGGAGAAGCATCCGCCTTGTTCTTACTGGACATCCCGTAGAGGGTCAGAACCCAAGTCAGTATCAGTATTAAGTACATAGCAGGTGAGGGCTCAGAAGCCAACCGCTCAGACGAGCTCCAGTTAGCTGTTTTTTTCACTCTCTCTTTCTACTTTTCCCTTTCTCTCTCTGTCTCCCCTCTCCCCTCTCTGTCTCTCCTCCCCTCCCCTCTTTGTCTCCCCCCCTCTCTCTTCCCCCCTCCCTCTCTCTCTGTCTCCCCCTTTCCTTTTCTTTCCCTCTCTTCCCACCTCCCTTTCTCTCCCCCTCTCTTTCTCTCTGTCTGTCTTTCTCTCCCTCATCTCCTTTTTCTCCCCCCTTTCACCTCCCCCATCTCTCTCTCTGACTACTCCTTTCTCTGTCTTCCCTCTCATTTCCTCTCCCCTCTCTCTCGGTCTCCCCCTTTCTCTGTCTTCCCTCTCATTTCCTCTCCCCTCTCTCTCTGTCTCCCCCTCTCTCTGTCTTCCCTCTCATTTCCTCTCCCCTCTCTCTCTGTCTCCCCCTTTCCTTTTCTTTCCCTCTCTTCCCACCTCCCTTTCTCTCCCCCCTCTCTTTCTCTCTGTCTGTCTTTCTCTCCCCCATCTCCTTTCTCTCCCCCCTTTCACCTCCCCCATCTCTCTCTCTCTGACTACCCCTTTCTGTCCGTGGCTGTAGCCTACATGAGCATGTCCGGTTTAATCCCATATATACCAGGGCTCAGGCCCTCGTCATGTGAGGCTTATGCATCTGACTGGCCTTGCATGGCTGCCAAGAGCACAGGGATTAGGCTCAGTTCAACTCCTGGGTCCCTAGTAGTTCGTAATAAGCTGCTTCCATTGACAACAATACTGCTGTTAATTCTATAATTAGAGGCTCAGGTCATAACTTTAGATAGACTAGAAGAGGGCCTGGTGATTTGGTGTGTGTGTGTGTGTGTGTGTGTGTGTGTGTGTGTGTGTGTGTGTGTGTGTGTGTGTGTGTGTGTGTGTGTGTGTGTGTGTGTGTGTGTGTGTGTGTGTGTGTGTGTGTGTGCGTGCGTGCGTGCGTGCGTGCGTGCGTGCGTGCGTGCGTGCGTGCGTGCGTGCGTGCGTGCGTGCGTGCGTGCGTGCGTGCGTGCGTGTCTGCATCCGCGTGTGTTTTTCCGTTTTGTACCTCTTGTCTCATATTTTATATTTATTTACCAATTCCAGCTGCATCCTCATTAATTATAATGCCCCTTAAAAGTATGCTAATGTAAAAAACATAGATTTTCAGCTCGCGCCTGATGTTCTACAAATGTATTTGTGTTGGGCCGACCCGGTGCTTAAGGTTTGTGCAACATTGTCGCCTATGTTTGAGACCAATGCATGGCCGTTGCTGTGGTGAGAAAGAGAGAGAGAGAGAGATTATTTATTTATTTTATCTTGTGTCCTTTACCATTTGTACATTGCAAAAACACTGTATATATATATATATAATATGACATTTGTAATTTCTTTATTGTTTTGAAACTTCTGTATGTGTGATGTCTACTGTTCATTTTTATTGTTTATTTCACTTTATATATTATCTACCTTACTTGCTTTGGCAATGTTAACACATGTTACCCATGCCAATAAAGCCCCTTGAATTGAATTTAATTGAATTGAATTGAGAGAGAGAGAAGCATGCCTGTACCTCTCACCGAACTAGAATGAGATTCACGTTCTATTATCTCTCTCTCTCTCTGCTCTGATAGACAAGAATGAGCCTGCAACTCTCATCTATCCAGCGGTTGCACTTCGTCATTTATTTCCTGATGGAATTAAAGCCACAGGAAGGAGGCTGGAAGTGCTGCAGCTGATAAATGTAAATAAATTTGCCAAAGTTGTAGAATTACTGCTGCCTGTTCAGAAATCAATGAAATCATTCAGAATACTACAGCAGGAGTAGGCCTATAATTTAGCCACAGAGGATTGTCATGTGAACCGACGACCGAGATAAGGTTTTAAAATATACATATCACATAATGCATAGCACAGCAGCACCTGCCTGGGTCAACATCCAGCACCTGCCTGGGTCAACATCCAGCACCTGTCTGGGTCAATATCCAGCACCTGTCTGGGTCAATATCCAGCACCTGCCTGGGTCAACATCCAGCACCTATCTGGGTCAATATCCAGCACATGTCTGGGTCAACATCCAGCACATGTCTGGGTCAACATCCAGCACCTGTCTGGGTCAATATCCAGCACCTGTCTGGGTCAATATCCAGCACCTGTCTGGGTCAATATCCAGCACCTGTCTGGGTCAACATCCAGCACCTGTCTGGGTCAACATCCAGCACCTGTCTGGGTCAACATCCAGCACCTGTCTGGGTCAACATCCAGCACCTGTCTGGGTCAACATCCAGCACCTGTCTGGGTCAATATCCAGCACCTGCCTGGGTCAATATCCAGCACCTGTCTGGGTCAATATCCAGCACCTGTCTGGGTCAATATCCAGCACCTGTCTGGGTCAACATCCAGCACCTGTCTGGGTCAACATCCAGCACCTGTCTGGGTCAACATCCAGCACCTGTCTGGGTCAATATCCAGCACCTGCCTGGGTCAATATCCAGCACCTGCCTGGGTCAATATCCAGCACCTGCCTGGGTCAATATCCAGCACCTGTCTGGGTCAATATCCAGCACCTGTCTGGGTCAATATCCAGCACCTGCCTGGGTCAATATCCGGCACCTGTCTGGGTCAATATCCAGCACCTGCCTGGGTCAACATTCAGGGCCTGTCTGTTGTCTGTTAATAGATATGACCAATACCTTCACAAGGATCAATAGCTTCTTTAAAAAAATTGCTTAGCTGTGGAATAGACTGTTCACTCTGCTACCATCCAGCAAACGATACCGAAGCATCGGCTCTTGGACCAACAGGCTCCAATACAGCTGCTACCCCCAAGCCATAAGACTGCTACATAGCCAGACTGCTCATAGCCAGACTTCTACATAGCCGGACTGGTATATAGCCAGACTGCTACATAGCCAGACTGGTATATAGCCAGAATGCTAAGTAGTCAGCCTGCTAATAGACTGCCTATATTCACCCCCAAGCAGACACATCGACGGCCCTGAACAAACTTTATTTGACTCGATGTAAACTGGAAACCACATATCCTGAGGCTGCATTCATTGCAGCTGGGGATTTTAACAAGGCTAATCTGAAAACAAGACTCCCTAAATTCTACCAGCATATTGATTGTGCTACCAGGCCTGGTAAAACCCTGGATCATTTTTATTCTAACTTCCGCGACACATATAAGGCCCTCCCCCTCCTCCTTTCGGAAAAGCTGACCAAGACTCCATTTTGTTGCTTCCAGCCTATAGACAGAAACTAAAACAGGAAGCTCCCTCTCTCAGGTCTGTTCAACGCTTGTCTGACCAATCGGATTCCACTATTCAAGATTGCTTCGATCACGTGGATTGGGATACGTTCCACATTGCGTCAAACAACAACATTGACGAATACGCTGATTCGGTGAGCGAGTTCATTAGCAAGTGCATTGGTGATGTCGTACTCCCCAACCAGAAACCGTGGATTGATGGCAGCATTCGCGTGAACCACTGCTTTTAACCAGGGCAAGGTGACCAGAAACGTGACCGAATACAAGCAGTGTAGCAATTCCCTCCGCAATGCAATCAAACAAGCTAAGCGTCAGTATAGAAACAAAGTAGAGTCGCAATTCAACGGCTCAGACACAAGAGGTATGTGGCAATGTCTACAGTCAATCATGGATTACAAAAAGAAAACCTACCCGGTCGCGGACCAGGATTTCTTGCTCCCAGACAGACTAAACAACTTCTTAGCTCGCTTTGAGGGCAATACAGTGCCACTGACATGGCCTGCTACCAAAACCTGCGGACTCTCCTTCACTGCAGCCGACGTGAGTAAAACATTTAAGCGTGTTAGCCCTCGCAAGGCTGCAGGCCCAGACGGCATCCCCAGCTAGGTCCTCAGAGAATGCGCAGACCAGCTGGCTGGTGTGTTTACGGACATAATCAATCAATCCTTATCCCAGTCTGCTGTTCCCACATGTTTCAAGGGGGCCACCATTGTTCCCATGAAAGCTAAGATAACTGAGCTAAACGGCTACTGCCCCGAAGCACTCTCTTCCGTCATCATGAAGTGCATTGAGAGACTAGTCAAGGACTATATCACCTCCACCCTACCTGACACCCTAGACCCACTCAGATTTGCTTACTGCCCAAATAGGTCCACAGACGACGCAATCGCAACCACACTGCACACTGCTCAAACCCATCTGGACAAGAGGAATACCTATGTGAGAATGCTGTTCATCGACTACAGCTCAGCATTTAACACCATAGTACCCTCCAAACCTGTCATCAAGCTCTAGACCCTGGGTCTCGACCCCGCCCTGTGCAACTGGGTACTGGACTTCCTAACGGGCCGCCCCCAGGTGGTGAGGGTAGGTAACAACATCTCCACCCCACTGATCCTCAACACTAGGGCCCCACAAGGGTGTGTTCTGAGCCCTCTCCTGTACTCCCTGTTCACCCATGACTGCGTGGCCACGCACGCCTCCAACTCAATCATCAAGTTTGCAGACGACACTACGGTGGTAGGCTTGATTACCAACAACGACGAGACGGCCTACAGGGAGGTGGTGAGGGCCCTCGGAGTGTGGTGTCAGGAAAATAACCTCACACTCAACGTCAACAAAACAAAGGAGATGATCGTGGACTTCAGGAAACAGCAGAGGGAGCACCCCCTATCCACATCGACGTGACAGTAGTGGAGAGGGTAGTAAGTTTTAAGTTCCTCAAGGACAAACTGAATTGGTCCACCCACACAGACAGCGTGGTGAATAAGTCGCAGCAGCGCCTCTTCAACCTCTGGAGGCTGAAGAAATTCATCTTGTCACCAAAAGCACTCACAAACTTTTACAGATGCACAATTGAAAGCATCCTGGCGGGCTGTATCACCGCCTGGTACGGCAACTGCTCCGCCCACAACCGTAAGGCTCTCCAGAGGGTAGTGAGGTCTGCACAACGCATCACCGGGGGCAAACTACCTGCCCTCCAGGACACCTACACCACCCGATGTCACAGGAATACCTAGGATAGGATGAGTAATCCTTCTCACCCCCCCCCCTCCCCCTTAATGATTTAGATGCACTATTGTAAAGTGGCTGTTCCACTGGATGTCAGAAGGTGAATTCACCAATTTGTAAGTCGCTCTGGATAAGAGCGTCTGCTAAATGACTTAAATGTAAATGTAAATGAGGAAGGCCATAAAGACCATCAAGGACAACAACCACCCAAGCCACTGCCTGTTCACCCCGCTATCATCCAGAAGGCGAGGTCAGTACAGGCGCATCAAAGCTGGGACTGAGAGACTGAAAAACAGCTTCTATCTCAAAGCCATCAGACTGTTTAACAGCCACCACTAACATTGAGTGGCTGCTGCCATACATGTAAAAAATGTATCACTAGCCACTTTAAACAATGCCACTTAATCTAATGTTTACATACCCTACATTACTCATCTCATATGTATATACTGTACTCGATACCATCTACTGCATCATGCCTATGCCATTCTGTATCATCACGCATTCATATATTTTCATGTACATATACTTTATCCCTTTACACTTGTGTGTATAAGGTAGTAGTTGTGAAATTGTTAGGTTAGATTACTCGTTGGTTATTACTGCATTGTCGGAGCTAGAAGCACAAGCCATTCGCTACAATCGCATTAACATCTGCTAACCATGTGTATGTGACAAATCAAATTTGATTTTTGATTTGATTTGAATTAAATAGCCAGACTGCCAAAAAGTCAGACTGCTACATAGCCAGACTGCTACATAGCCAGACTGCAACAGAGCCAGACTTCAAAATAGCCAGACTGCTAAATAGTCAGACTGCTAAATAGTCAGACTGCAACATAGCCAGACTGCTAAATAGCCAGACTGCTAAATAGCCAGACTGCAACAGAGCCAGACTGCTAAATAGCCAGACTGCTACATAGCCAGACTGCTAAATAGCCAGACTGTTAAATAGTCCGACTGCTAAATAGCCAGACTGCAACATAGCCAGACTGCAACAGAGCCAGACTGGTATATAGCCAGACTGCTACATAGCCAGACTGGTATATAGCCAGACTTCTACATAGCCAGACTGGTATATAGCCAGATTGCTACATAGCCAGACTGCTAAATAGTCAGACTGCAACATAGCCAGACTGCAACATAGCCAGACTGCAACAGAGCCAGACTGCTAAATATCCTGACTGCTACATAGCCAGGCTGCTAAATAGTCAGACTGCAACATAGCCAGACTGCAACATAGCCAGACTGCTACATAGTCAGACTGCAACATAGCCAGACTGGTATATAGCCAGACTGGTATATAGCCAGACTGCTACATAGCCAGACTGGTATATAGCCAGACTGCAACAGAGCCAGACTGCTAAATAGCCAGACTGCAACAGAGCCAGACTGCTAAATAGTCAGACTGCAACATAGCCAGACTGCTACATAGCCAGACTGGTATATAGCCAGACTGGTATATAGCCAGACTGCTACATAGCCAGACTGGTATATAGCCAGACTGCTAAATAGTCAGACTGCAACATAGCCAGACTGCAACATAGCCAGACTGCTAAATAGCCAGACTGCTACATAGCCAGACTGCTAAATAGCCAGACTGCTATATAGCCAGACTGCTACATAGCCAGACTGGTATATAGCCAGACTGCTAAATAGCCAGACTGCTATATAGCCAGACTGCTACATAGCCAGACTGGTATATAGCCAGACTGCTATATAGCCAGACTGCTATATAGCCAGACTGCTACATAGCCAGACTGGTATATAGCCAGACTGGTATATAGCCAGACTGCTAAATAGTTAATTAATGCTACCCAAGCTATCTTGCACTGACCGAACGCACACTACCTAGACTATACATACACACCATATACACACACTCACTGACACACAAAACCCACACACACGCGACACACACGTGACATAGAAGTGGATGAAATGCATTTATTTACAGAGCCCCAGGCTAATAATGTTCCCCATGTGTGTCTCTACTCTACTGCTCTATGCTGCTACAAAAAAATGCTATGATATTTATGCAATGCTATAAAGGTTTGTTTTCTTCATCTCACAGGTCACTCTCGCCTCTCGGTCATTTGTTGTTCCGGCACCTCCCAATTTACAAAAAAAAAGAAAAGCATTGCCTAAACATATTTTTGAGTTTTTGCCTTCGGACCCTTGGGGAATGTATACATTATTACCAGGTTTAACTTGTATTGTTCTCTACCTAGACTGTTGGTCAACATAAGCCATGTGTTCTGTTTTCAACAAGAGCGTTAGTTCTTAAAGCAGTAGAGTCACCATCTCCTTAACGAAGCATTAGCTCACTAAGCCTCTCTGCCTTCTATTTTGGCTCGCTTAACATTTCAGCATTAATTGACTTATTCACTTTTTTTAGCTTGTTAAATCAAACACACACACATACACACACATACACACACACACACACACACACACACACACACACACACACACACACACACACACACACACACACACACACACACACACACACACACAAACGCAGACACACACACACACACACACACACACACACACACACACACACACACACACACACACACACACACACACACACACACACACACACACACGCAGACACATACACACACACACAAACACACACGCAGACACACACACACACACACACAAACACAAACGCAGATACACACACACACGCACACATACACAAACGCACACAAACGCACACGCACACACACACGCAGACACACACACACACACACACACACACTGATTTTGGCTCGTTTAACTGAACGTCATGCAGATAAACATTCCCTCCGGATCATGGTTCCCCTCCACCCGGTGAGCCATTGGGTTTGTGTCCCAAATGACAACCTATACTCTCGATAGTGCACTACTCTAGATAGTGCACTACGTTTGACCAGGGCCCTATGGGAATAGGGAGCCATTTAGGTCACACCCCACTTGATCACCTTGGCCCACAGAAGAACTGGTGATTACATGTATTTCCGTGATCAGTACTGATCAGTGGTTGCTGTTCTCTGTTTTTTTTTTTGCATTTTATTTATATATTTATAAGTATACTTTTTTCTCCTCATGGACAGATGTGGTTATTGCCAACAGTTTGAAAAATGATTCCAAAGGGGTTATTTGGCTGTCCCCATAGGATAACTGTTTTGGGTTCCAGGCAGAACCAATCTGTAATAAAGGGTTCTACATGGAACCAAAAAGATTTTTACCAAGAACCAAAAAGGGGTTTTCAAAGGGTTCTTCTATGAGGGCAGTGGAGGACACTTTTTTGGTGATAACGTATGAAATGGCTTTCCCCGAAGGTGATGAGATATGAACATGGAATCTCCAGAATGGACATTCCCATTCAAGTGGAATTTTCCATTAGTCGAGTCATTCCATGTTCATTTGTTATGGATTCTGCTGACATCAGAGTCTGAATAGAGCCTGTACTCTGTTATGGATTTTGCTGATATCAAAGTCTGAATAGAGCCTGTTCGCTGTTAAAACCTGTTATTGCTGCAGGGGCAGTATTGAGTAGCTTGGATGAAAAGGTGCCCAGAGTAAACTGCCTGCTCCTCAGTCCCAGTTGCTAATATATGCATATTATTATTAGTATTGGATAGAAAACACTCTGACGTTTCCAAAACTGTTTGAATGATGTCTGTGAGTATAACAGAACTCATATGGCAGGCAAAAACCTGAGAATAAAATCCAACCAGGAAGTGGGAAATCTGAGGTTTGTAGGTTTGCAACTCATCGCCTATCGAATACACAGTGGGATATGGGTCATTTTGCACTTCCTAAGTCTTCCACTAGATGTCAACAGTCTTTAGAACCTTGTCTGATGCTTCTACTGTGAAGGGGGGTCAAATGAGAGCAGATTGAGTAAGGTCTACTATGACCTGAACATGCGCTGACCATGCGCTTTCATGTGAGAGTGAGCTCTGTTCCATCGCACTTCTGAAGACAAAGGTATTCTCCGGTTGGAATATTATTGAAGACTTATGTTAAAAACATCCTAAAGATTGATTCAATACATCGTTTGACATGTTTCTACTGCCTGTTACGGAACTTTTTGACATTTCGTCTGCTTTTAGTGAACGCGCTTTGTGACTTTGGATTTGTTTACCAAAAGCGCTAACAAAAATAGCTATTTGGACATAAATGATGGACATTACCGAACAAATAAAACATTTATTGTGGAACTTGGATTCCTGGGAGTCCATTCTGATGAAGATCATCAAAGGTAAGTGAATATTTATAATGTTATTTCTGACTTCTGTTGACTGCACAATATGGAGGATATATATTTGTCTTGATTGGGCTCTGAGTGCCGACCTCAGATTATTGCATGGTTTGCTTTTTCCATAAAGCTTATTTGAAATCTGACACAGCGGTTGCATTAAGGAGAAGGGGATCTAAAATTCCATGTATAACACTTGATCTTTGATCAACGTTTATTATGAGTATTTCTGGAAATTGTTATGGATCCTTGCATAATCACCGGATGTTTTTGGAACTACTGAACATAACACGCCAATGTATACTGACATTTTTTGATATAAATATGAACTTTACCGAACAAAACAAGGTCATCTGTGTCATCTGATGAAGATCATCAAAGGTTAGTGATTAATTTTCTCTATTTCTGCTTTTTGTGACTCCTGTCTTTGGCTGGAAAAATGGTTGTGTTTTTCTGTGATTTGGCGGTGACCTAACATAATCGTTTGTGGAGCTTTCGCTGTAAAGCCTTTTTGAAATCGGACACTGTGGTGGGATTAACAACAAGATTACCTTTAAAATGGTTTAAGATAGTTGTATGTTTGAGGAATTTTAATTATGAGATTTCTGTTTGAATTTGGCGCCCTGCACTTTCACTGGCTGTTGTCATATCGATCCCATTAACGGGAGATTGCAGCCCTAAAAAGTTAAGGATTCTGCTGATATCAGAGTCTGAATAGAGCCTGTTCTCTGTTATGGATTCTGTTGACATCAGAGTCTGAATAGAGCCTGTTCTCTGTTATGGATTCTGTTGACATCAGAGTCTGAATAGAGCCTGTTCTCTGTTATGGATTCTGCTGACATCAGTGTCTGAATAGAGCCTGCTCTCTGTTATGGATTCTGCTGACATCAGTGTCTGAATAGAGCCTGTTCTCTGTTATGGATTCTGTTGACATCAGAGTCTGTATAGAGCCTGTTCTCTGTTATGGATTCTGCTGACATCAGTGTCTGAATAGAGCCTGTTCTCTGTTATGGATTCTGTGACATCAGCGTCTGAATAGAGCCTGCTCTCTGTTATGGATTCTGCTGACATCAGAGTCTGAATAGAGCCTGTTCTCTGTTATGAATTCTGTGACATCAGCGTCTGAATAGAGCCTGCTCTCTGTTATGGATTCTGTTGACATCAGAGTCTGAATAGAGCCTGTTCTCTGTTATGAATTCTGTGACATCAGAGTCTGAATAGAGCCTGTTCTCTGTTATGAATTCTGTGACATCAGCGTCTGAATAGAGCCTGTTCTCTGTTATGGATTCTGTTGACATCAGAGTCTGAATAGAGCCTGCTCTCTGTTATGGATTCTGTTGACATCAGAGTCTGAATAGAGCCTGCTCTCTGTTATGAATTCTGCTGACATCAGAGTCTGTATAGAGGATGTTCTCTTTAATTTCCTGAACAAACCAGATATATCTATTTAATCATCGACACACAAAGAAGAATAACAATGCAGTATGATCTGATCTGAGGATACATTATGAGGAAGGAGCATTTAGCAAGAGACATTAATTAAATTGTGGTAATGTAATGTAGCTAAGTGGTTGAATCTACAGTACCACTGGCCTCACTGTAAACCCTTCTCACATTTTCCTCTGGCTAGTGGAGGTTTTATGGTAGAGAATTATTAAGGAGAGACTAGAGGTTTTATGGTAGAGAATTATTAAGGAGAGACTAATAGAGGTTAAATGGTAGAGAAACACAAAGGAGAGACTACATCACCTCATTTTCCCTTTAAATGGATTGCACCTGAGAAGCGTCTCCACTCTCTGTGTGTATCCCAAATAGCACCCTAGTCCCTATATAGTGCACTACTAGGGCTCTGGTCAAAAGTAGTATACTATGAAGGGAATAGAGTGTCATTTGGGAGGCCTATCTCTCCTCCCCTCTCTCTCTTTCCCTCTCTGTTGTCTGATGATAAAATACCTTATTATGCATATTCTGCAAAGGTTTTTATTTGCTTGCTGAAGTAATTATGACAAAATACAAGACAAAGGAATTTCTGGGTGATCAAAGACTATCAATAGATCGCAACACACACACACACACACACACACATGGACACACACACACACACACACACACACACACACACACACCATCTGAGATCAGTAGTCTAGATTGTCCTGCTGAGAAGAAAACAATTAAATGTTGCCATAGAGATGCAGCTCCCTTGGTCCCTGTTTCGGTTCAAGGAAGGAGGTTCTGGAGTGCAGACACACAGACACGTACACACAGAGAAACACACAGAGACATACAGAGACATAAAGTCACACACACACACACACACACATACACACACACACACACGGACACACGGACACACACACACACAAACACACACACACATCTAGACAGCATGTTAGCATCACCGCTCGATTTGCAAGGAGATAATTCAGCCACGTCACATGTCATACAGTGATAAAGTCAGTATTCGATTGCCCGCCAGAAGATGACGTGGAACCCGGTCACTAGGGGTAACAGTGGGCGCTGTTACCTTCAAGTAGGTTTTGGTTTTGCTAAGGGATAGAGGATGGGTGTAAACACAGCGATAGAAAGTTGTTTTTTGAGATTTTGGTTTAATGCCTATCCCAAAACATTAACCATTGCCTTAACCATTAATGCCTTAATATTTCATACTTAATGCCTAAACTTAACCTTAAACACTTTGAAATTTGACGTTTGGAACAACTTTGAAATTTGGCGTTCGGAACAACTTTGAAATTTGGCGTCTAATTGTGACGTGGGACTGTGAGATCTAGTTGGATACTTGGCTCTGTAAACAAACAACTAACCTCTACACACACATACACACACACTTAAATACTTTATTGAATCCACAGAAGGGTCGTTGATGTATGGACACTCAAAGGAACAAAAATCACCTTCTCCTCCACACAGTAAGGCTGGCCGTAACAGCTGAAACAGAGCAGTACCTTCTCCTCCACACAGTAAGGCTGGCCGTAACAGCTGAAACAGAGCAGTACCTTCTCCTCCACACAGTCAGGCTGCCCATAACAACTGAAACAGAGCAGTACCTTCTCCTCCACACAGTCAGGCTGGCCATAACAGCTGAAACAGAGCAGTACCTAGCCAGCTGCCTTGCTGTGGTCTTACAGTTTTTTTCGATTGCTAAACGACAGTGGGCACAACTGGAGTCACATGTGCAAAACTCTAACTACAGTCTGCACTACCAACAGTCACCTGAGCTAAACAGTTCACATCACCTGCAAAACTCATTCCAAGCAACACAACTCTTAACACATGGCTCAAAACACGCTCAGTGCAGCCAAACACTATGCACAACCCTCACTGAGATAACACACACTGTCACTCAGAACACACTGAGAGTAAAAACACTAGCATCAAACACCAATACAGAAAATACAAACTTTTCATCTTTACAGTTTGAACAATTTCAGTGACTTCATACAAAGTAATATTTTCTTCAAAGAAAAGAGTGACATTCTTTCACATGATTTATTACAATTTTTAGAACATAACAATTCTTTAAGGTAAATGAAAATTAGCAGTTTGCTTCAATAGTCTGTAGTAATTTACGGAATTACAGTAATGAGAAAAAAAAGGTAGAAACTAAAAGTACATACTGTAATTCGAACAAATAATTGAGGGGCTAATCCTGCCTCTCTCTAGCATCAGGCCACAGGTTTTCTTCAACATCTAATGTTTTCTCTTGCCATGCACCTGGGGAAGAACCTTCTGGAGTGCCTTATCCATCCCTGGCAGTCCTCTGGACTCGTGTCCTCACATCCGGCACGCATGGCTTCCAAAAGAGACATTTGGTCATGTGGGTGGTGACCAAACACTTTCCACCTCCAGGCAGATAAAAACTCCTCTATTGGGTTGAGGAAGGGTGAATATGCAGGCAGGTACAAAACCATAAATCTGTGATGTGCTGCAAACCAATCTGTGACAGCTGCAGTGGTGAAAAGCAACGTTATCGCAAACTATGACAAAAACTTGGGGGTTTCCTACTGGCTCCCCCTGTTCTGCTGGCACTAGCTGAGCATAGAGCTGTTATAGGAAAGCTATAAGCCTTTCTGTGTTGTATGGGCCAATGAGTGGTGTGTTGAGAAGCAAACCATCAGTGGCCATTGCAGCACACATGGTGATATTTCCCCCCCTTTGGCCTGGAACCTCCACAGTGGCCCTTTTACCTATAACATTCCTTCCTCTGCGCCGTGTTTTGGCAAGGTTAAATCCAGCTTCATCGATAAATACAAATGAATGTGGTCTTTCCAGTGCTTCCACCTCCATTACTCTCTGAAAAACAGTAAGTGCACAGTTTTACTGTAGAAATGCTAGTGTTTTTTTTACTGTAAATATTTTGTATAGCTGTGTACGTAACCTCAGACGTCTTACCTGGACATATTGGTATCTTTGCTCTTTTACCCGTTCACTGTTTCTCTCAAACGGTACAGTGTATAACTGTTTCATTGTAACTTGGTGTTTCTTTAGGACTCGAGCAATAGTTGTTGTGCTGACAGAATTAACATTTTCAAATATATCATTATCAGCCAGCACTCTATCTTGAATCTCCCGCAGTTTTATTGCATTGTTGACAACAACCATGTCAACAATAGCATTTTCCTGCGCATCTGAAAATATTTTTCCTCTTCCCCCTGTTGGGGGCAGCCTTTGGGTCCTGTTGTAAAAATATATTTTACAGTCAAATTTACTGTAATATATATCTGTGTAAATATTCTATAATTGCAATACAAAATAGATTCCTGTAATGTGTTCATTTACTGTAAGGATGTAACTCTCACCTGTTTGTATGATGGAAAATTCTCATTACAGATGCCACTGTGGATCTTTGCTGATTGGGTTGCACCCTCAACCCTGCCTCTCTCAATGAGAGACCATGGTTCGCGACATGGTCTATAAGTGTAGCCATTATTTCATCTGAAATAACAGCTCTTTGTCTTCTTTGTCTTCCTCCACGCATCCACCCTCTCCCTGCCACCCTTCTCCCTCCACGAACCCATCTTCCTTGTTCCATTTACAAAATGAGTCTTTCTGAGCTCTACCTATATATACTGTAATATTTGTGTGTGTTCACTAACAAGTCTAAAACAAGACACCTGCTTAGCCTTTCAGCTGAAATTGCAATCAGCCGTGTTTGAAAGGCACAAGGCTGAAATCTATTCCGTTTTGAATGTGTGGTTCACAATTTTGACAGCAGTGTGTTAGCATTTGAACAAAGTGCTGTAATTCCACAGTGTTGTGCAGGTTGTGGTTAAAGTCATGGGATAAGTGTGTAGAGTTTTGAAAACTGTGTTCAAGCAATGAAAAACGAACTAGAGTTTGGTCCACATGAACTGCTGCTGTGCAGACTGTAGTTAGAGTTTTGCACATGTGACTCCAGTTGTGTCCACTGTCGTTTAGCAATCGAAAAAAACTGTAATCACCTGCAATCTGGAGGCCACGTACAGTAAGCCTATGTAGGTGGCCCAGACTGCTTAATATCAACACCACCAACCTGCATCTGTATCCTAGGCGTGACATGAATGGTTGCTATTTGAGGAGCTTGTCTGCAAAAGCCTGCTCCATTTAACAGTCCACTTCAGCACCTCCCTCTGGCCTCCCCCGCCACAACAACAGCAACTACATCTGGCTTATTCGGCATACAAGAAAACACATTATCATCGACATCAAACCAGCCTCCTCTGACAAGAGGATGTTTGTGTATATGTTCTGTTGGTGAGAACATCTGTCTCACCAGCTACCAGGTCATCTAGCAATATCCACTTGTGCATTGGGGAAAGTAGAATAAGCTTTTTCAATCACTCTCGAGTACTGTGGTCACCCTTTCCTGCTGTGCTCTCAGGTCGTTGTGTATTATTATGTGCCTGTGTGTATTATTATGTGGCTCGGTGACCCAAGTTGATCCTCAGACAGAAGGTCTAGGTCGCGCTGGGTGTGTTCAGGAAAAAGTTTATTTTCTTGTATATTTTTCCCGTTTGAGTCCATAAGGAGTACAATCTGTGGCTTGTGTATGTCCTCAGTGGGTGTGGGGGAGTTTTCAGGAGGGCTATCAGGGTGGCTGACTGGGGCGGTGCTCAGAGGGGGTGGGGTCCCCTGGGCTTGGGGTTCTTCATGTGTCTGTCCTGCTGTGATGTCGGGACTATGATCAGGGGTGTAGATAGTGCAGATATGTCTCTTTCCATGGCCAGCTCTCCGGGTCTGGTTGAGGGGGTATTGTTGAGCTGGACTATTTGTTGTGCTGACTGGAGTGTGTTCAGCAGCTGTTCCAGCTCCACCTGCCTTACCTCCAGCTGGGTGAATTTATCCTTCATTTCAATGAGGGAGTAGTACTCTGTGCTGGGAGGTTGACTTTCCGCTTGGGGTTGATCGTGGGTTTATGTAATGAAGAGGTCTGGTCTGACCCGCTCGTGGTGGGGGTATCTTTCTGAAGAGAGATAATGTGAAATCCCAGCTGAAACTGTTTAGGGTTGCCCTGTACCATTACTGTTCCAGACTTGTATACGTTAACATTGGCTGACCCAGAGTCCTCGTTGTCTCATATACTGAGTTTCCACTCCTCGTTAACACCACCTCTCTTAGCAGAGTGGTAGTGTGTTAATATAGCACTGTGCCATGCCAGGGGATGGTCTGTGTGGAAGATTAAGTTGCTTATGTTCCCATTTTTATAACAGCAAAAAGTGTCTCTTGATTTTCCATAATGAGCTCATTTTTGTACTCTTTTCATGCCGTAACTTTTACATCCAGGGGGTACTGTATTGTATTGACCTCTGAACAGCGGGAGGGTGCGTCTCAGGCCTCTCCATTGTATTGGGGCTGAGAGGGAGGGGGCTTCAAAGGCCTCTGCATTCGGGTGGAGAAGGCTGTGTTGTTGGGCTCAAGGGCTTAGACACCTCACGTCACACCTCAGTGCTGATTGAAGTTGTCATATATGTTCTGTCCTAGCAAACTTGGTCGCCTTAACTTAGCATTCAGTCGTTATAAAGTAAAAAATATCATTGTAATGTATTTTCCTTACTCACTCAGTTCCAGGTCGGATGGTGTTCTCAGGTTTCTGTTGTTTGTTTGCCAGAGCATTTGCCCTATAGCTTGGAAATAAGAATCTTTGGTAGTAGGAATCCTTCCAGATAATTTTGTCCAAAATTAGGTTTGTAGGTTTGGAGTTTCGATTTGGAGTGAAGGTTTTTATTTATTTATTTATTTAACCTTTATTTAACCAGGTAGGCAAGTTGAGATCAAGTTCTCACTTGCAACTGCGACCTGGCCAAGATAAAGCATAGCAATTCGACACATACAACAACAGAGTTACACATGGAATAAACAAAACATACACTCAATAAAACAGTAGAAAAAAAGAAAGAAAAAACGTTTATATAAAGTGAGTGCAGATGAGGTAAGATAAGGGAGTTAAGGCAATAAATTGGCCATGGTGGCGAAGTAATTACAATATAGCAATTAAACACTGGAATGGTAGATGTGCAGAAGATTAATGTGCAAGTAGAGATACTGGGGTGCAAAGGAGCAAGATAAATACATAAATACAGTATGGAGATGAGGAAGATAGATGGGCTGTGTACAGGTGCAGTGATCTGTGAGCTGCTCTGACAGCTGGTGCTTAAAGCTAGTGAGGGAGATCTCCAGCTTCAGTGATTTTTGCAGTTCGTTCCAGTCATTGGCAGCAGAGAACTGGAAGGAAAGGCGACCAAAGGAAGAATTGGCTTTGGGGGTGACCAGTGAGATATACCTGCTGGAGCACGTGCTACGAGTGGGTGCTGCTATGGTGACCAGTGAGCTGAGATAAGGGGGGTCGGATGACCTGAAAAATTCTGCTTTTACAAACTGTTATGCTGTTTTCAAATGAAACACAATACCTTGCTCTTGTTAAAGCTTTTAGAATGCATTCGTTTTAGCAGAGACTTGTAGATAACCTGTAGCCAGTGGGTTTGGTGACAAGTATGAAGCGAGGGCCAACCAACGAGAGCGTACAGGTTGCAGTGGTGGATAGTATATGGGGCTTTGGTGACAAAACGGATGGCACTGTGATAACCTGCATCCAATTTGTTGAGTAGAGTGCTGGAGGCTATTTTATAGATGACATATCCGAAGTCGAGGATCGGTAGGATGGTTAGTTTTACGAGGGTATGTTTGGCAGCATGAGTGAAGGATGCTTTGTTGCAATATAGGAAGCCAATTTTAGATTCAATTTTGGATTGGAGATGCTTAATGTGAGTCTGGAAGGAGAGTTTACAGTCTAGTCAGACACCTAGGTATTTGTAGTTGTCCACGTATTCTAAGTCAGAACCTTCCAGAGTAGTGATGCTGGACGGGCGGGCAGGTGCAGGCTGCGATCGATTGAATAGCATGCATTTAGTTTTACTTGCATTTAAGAGCAGTTGGAGGTCACGGAAGGAGAGTTGTATGGCATTGAAGCTCGTCTGGAGGTTAGTTAACACAGTGTCCAAAGAAGGGCCAGAAGTATACAGAATGGTGTCGTCTGCGTAAAGGTGGATCAGAGAATCACCAGCAGCAAGAGCGATTTCATTGATGTACACAGAGAAAAGAGTCGGCCCGAGAATTGAACCCTGTGGCACACCCATAGAGACTGCCAGAGGTCTGGACAACAGACCCTCCGATTTGACACACTGAACTCTATCAGATAATTAGTTTGTGAACCAGGCGAGGCAATCATTTGAGAAACCAAGGCTGTCGAGTCTGCCAATAAGAATGTGGTGATTGACAGAGTCGAAAGCCTTGGCCAGGTCGATGAATATGGCTGCACAGTAATGTCTCTTATCGATGGCAGTTATGATGTCATTTAGGACCTTGAGCGTGGCTGAGGTGCACCCATGACCAGCTCTGAAACCAGATTACATAGCGGAGAAGGTATGGTGGGTTTCGAAATGTTCAGGAATCTGTTTGTTAACTTGTCTTTGGAAGACCTTAGTAAGACATGGTAGGATAGATATAGGTCTGTAGCAGTTTGGGTCTAGAGTGTCACCCCCTTTGAAGAGGGGCGGCGGAAAGCATGGCCAGCAGTAGAGAAATGCTTATTGAAATTCTCAATTATATACAGTGGGGCAAAGAAGTATTTAGTCAGCCACCAATTGTACAAGTTCTCCCACTTAAAAAGATGAGAGGCCTGTAATTTTCATCATAGGTACACTTCAACTATGACAGACAAAATTAGAAAAAATCCAGAAAATCACATTGTAGGATCTTTTATGAATTTATTATTATTTCATACTTTTAATGTCTTCACTATTATTCTACAATGTAAATTAAATAAAGAAAAACCCTGGAATGAGTAGGTGTGTCCAAACTTTTGACTGGTACTGTAAATTGTAGTGAATAGGCCCGGTGTGCGCTGTGCCTTGAAGAGCTCATGTTATCCTGGGCATAGAGATCACCAGCAGACCACATCACAGCGGTGGATGACACAGTGTCATTGAAGGTGACATGTCTGACATACTGTGTACTTGCTGGCAGTGATATATACAGCACAGAATGTCAGCGCATGCCATGGTCGTGTTTCAAGACCAGACACTCTAATCCACCAGCATTCCAGTTCCAGAACTCACACATTACAGTTCTAAGTGCTGTGAGGGGACTGACTGTGTGTGAATGCAGCTCTGTCCACTGAGACATTCCAGTTCTAAGTGCTGTGAGGGGACTGACTGTGTGTGAATGCAGCTCTGTCCACTGAGACATTCCAGTTCTAAGAGCTGTGAGTGTGAGGGGACTGACTGTGTGTGAATGCAGCTCTGTCCACTGAGACATGCCAGTTCTAAGTGCTGTGAGTGTGAGGGGACTGACTGTGTGTGAATGCAGCTCTGTACACTGAGACATTCCAGTTCTAAGAGCTGTGAGTGTGAGGGGACTGACTGTGTGTGAATGCAGCTCTGTCCACTGAGACATGCCAGTTCTAAGTGCTGTGAGTGTGAGGGGACTGACTGTGTGTGAATGCAGCTCTGTACACTGAGACATTCCAGTTCTAAGTGCTGTGAGGGGACTGACTGCGTGTGAATGCAGCTCTGTACACTGAGACATGCCAGTTCTAAGAGCTGTGAGTGTGAGGGGACTGACTGTGTGTGAATGCAGCTCTGTCCACTGAGACATTCCAGTTCTAAGAGCTGTGAGTGTGAGGGGACTGACTGTGTGTGAATGCAGCTCTGTCCACTGAGACATTCCAGTTCTAAGAGCTGTGAGTGTGAGGGGACTGACTGTGTGTGAATGCAGCTCTGTCCACTGAGACATTCCAGTTCTAAGAGCTGTGAGTGTGAGGGGACTGACTGTGTGTGAATGCAGCTCTGTACACTGAGACATGCCAGTTCTAAGAGCTGTGAGTGTGAGGGGACTGACTGTGTGTGAATGCAGCTCTGTACACTGAGACATGCCAGTTCTAAGAGCTGTGAGTGTGAGGGGACTGACTGTGTGTGAATGCAGCTCTGTCCACTGAGACATTCCAGTTCTAAGAGCTGTGAGTGTGAGGGGACTGACTGTGTGTGAATGCAGCTCTGTACACTGAGACATTCCAGTTCTAAGAGCTGTGAGTGTGAGGGGACTGACTGTGTGTAAATGCAGCTCTGTCCACTGAGACATTCCAGTTCTAAGAGCTGTGAGTGTGAGGGGACTGACTGTGTGTGAATGCAGCTCTGTCCACTGAGACATGCCAGTTCTAAGAGCTGTGAGTGTGAGGGGACTGACTGTGTGTGAATGCAGCTCTGTACACTGAGACATTCCAGTTCTAAGAGCTGTGAGTGTGAGGGGACTGACTGTGTGTGAATGCAGCTCTGTACACTGAGACATTCCAGTTCTAAGAGCTGTGAGTGTGAGGGGACTGACTGTGTGTGAATGCAGCTCTGTACACTGAGACATGCCAGTTCCAAGAGCTGTGAGGGTACTTGAACGCAAGCCACTGTAGCTCTGACCACTCTTACTACAGTCACTGGCATGGAGAGGGAGGGTGCTACTGAAGTGTGTCTAGAGTGTATGAGTGACATTGGGAGTGTACAGTATATCACATAGTATATTATATTTGCATATGATACAATACTCCAAGTATGACCCTGCCAGATTGAATCTTGTCTAAGTCAAAGTTGACCATAGATATCTCTGCCTGGACGTTGACGTCACAGCATTGGACAGCTGAGATACTTGGCTGCATCTCAATAGTTTGACTGACTTGGCTGTGTCTCAATCAAATCGAATGTATTTATAAAGCCCGTTTTACATCAGCAGATGTCACAAAGTGTTTTACAGAAACCCAGGCTAAAACCCCAAACAGCAAGCAATGCATATGTAGAAGCACGTTGGCTAGGAAAAACTCCCTAGAAAGGCAGGGAACCTAGGAAGAAACCTAGGGAGGATCCAGGCTCTGAGGGGTGGACAGTCGTCTTCTGGCTGTGTCAGGTGGAGATTAGAAACCTAGAGAGGAACCAGGCTCTGAGGGGAGGCCAGTCGTCTTCTGGCTGTGTCAGGTGGAGATTAGAAACCTAGAGAGGAACCAGGCTCTGAGGGGAGGCCAGTCGTCTTCTGGCTGTGTCAGGTGGAGATTAGAAACCTAGAGAGGAACCAGGCTCTGAGGGGAGGCCAGTCGTCTTCTGGCTGTGTCAGGTGGAGATTAGAAACCTAGAGAGGAACCAGGCTCTGAGGGGTGGCCAGTCGTCTTCTGGCTGTGTCAGGTGGAGATTATAAGAATACATTACCATTTAAGGCCAGATTGTTCTTCAAGATGTTCAAACATTAATTGATGACCAGCAGGGTCAAATAAAATCACAGTGGTTGTAGAGGGTGCAACAGGTCAGCACCTCAGGAGTAAATGTCAGTTGGCTTTTCATAGCCGATCATTTAAAGGATCGAGACAGCAGGTGGGGTAGAGAGAGAGCGAGCAGGTAGAAAACAGCAGGTGGGGTAGAGCGAGATCTCATTTTATTTGTCACATGTGCAGAATACAACAGCGAAATGCTTACTTACAAGCCCTTAAACCAACAATGCAGTTTTAAGAAAAATAAGTGGAGTAAAAAAATTAAAATAAAAAAAAAGATTTAAAAAATAAATAAAAGTAACAAATAATTAAAGAGCTGCAGTAAAATAACAGTAATGAGGCTATATACACTGTTTAGTTGAGGTATTTGAGGTAATATGTACATGTAGGTAGAGTTAAAGTGACTATGCATAGATAATCAACAGAGTAGTAGCAGCAGCGTAAAAGAGGGTGGGGGGCAATGCAAATAGTCTGCGTAGCCATTTGATTAGCTGTTTTTGAGTCTTATGACTTGGGGGGGGTAGAAGCTGTTAAGAATCCTTTTGGACCTCGTGTCACGTAGAGTAGGCCAGAAGGCTATACTGGAAAACCTAACCTCTATCAAAATAAAGATGGCAGATCCGCAAAAGTTCTTCTGTGCTTCAGGGTGTTTATTTACAAAGTGATTCTGGAACAAAAACAACAGTACTGCCATCAAACATATACCTTATGATCCAGCTAAGAACAATGCTACTCCATTCACAGCTCAATCCAAAATGCCTCTCCATGAACTGAAAGAGAGGCTCCTTTTGTTGGGGAAGCCCCTCCCATTAGAACAATTAACACTAATTAATTAAGCAATTACCTAGTCAAACCTACATTTTCCATTAACTAAACATACTAAAGGATATACATTGCAACACGTTTTTTATGAAACAATATCCCAATGTAACATTTACATCATTACATCACTACTGATAGTGTCTTTCAATATGCCCATTTACATGAATGAACCATTCGGGACAGGCACTACAAAGTCAGCCCAATTCCCTAAGCTTGGGTCCTTATCCAGCATACCCGGAAGCTACAGAGATAAAGAGAGAAAGAGAGAGGAACAGAACAAACAAACAAACAAACAAACAAACAAACGCGCTCATCCACAACATAGATAAGTATTATAAACATTGCTTATATTAAATATGAACACAAGTGTGAAATGTATGTACTAAGACAGAAGTTAATTTGTGTGTCGACCCACATTGTTAACTTATCAGATAACGGAGCAGGGAGGAGTGATGAATGTGTGCATGCGTTAAAGTACCGAATACTGCCCGTGGCCAGTGACGGACCTCTACGTCACACCTAGACTTGGTGCTCCAGTACTGCTTGCCATGCGGTAGCAGAAAGAACAGTCTACGACTAGGGTGATTGGAGTTAAGGCCTTCCTCCGACACTGCCTGGTCTAGAGGTCCTGGATGGCAGGTAGCTTGGCCTCAGTGTTGTACTGGGCCGTACACACTACCCTCTGTAGTGCCTTGTGGTCGGAGGCTGAGCAGTTGCCATACCAGGCAGTGATGCAACCAGACATGCTCTCGATGGTGCAGCTGTATAAGATTTTGAGCATCCAAGAACCCATGCCAAATCTTTTCATTCTCCTGAGAGGGAATAGGCTTTGTCACGCCCTCTTCACAACTGTCTTAGTGCCTTTGGACCATGTTAGTTCGTTGGTGATGTGGACACCAAGGAACCTGAAGCTACCAACCTGCTCCACTGCAGCCCTGTTGATCGGAATGGGGGCGTGCTTGGTCTTCCTTTTACTGTAGTCCACAATCATCTCCTTTGTCTTGATCACATTGAGGGAGAGGTTGTTGTCCTGGCACCACTCCTCCCTATAGGCTGTCTCGTCATTATCGGTGATCAGTGTTGGAGTCATGCCTGGCCATGCAGTCATGAGTGAACAGGGACTACAGGAGGGGACTGAGCACGCACCCCTGAGTGGCCCCTGTGTTGAGGATTAGAGTGGAGGATGTGTTGCCTACCCTCACCACCTGGGGGCGGCACATCGGGAAGTCCAGGATCCAGTTGCAGAGGGAGGTGTTTAGTCCCAGGGTCCTTAACCTGTTGCGTCGCGCAATCCCGGATCCGGGATTCTATTTATAGCCTCAAGCTCATTAGCATAAAGCAACGTTAACTATTCATGAAAATCGCAAATGAAATGAAATAAATATATTGGCTCTCAAGCTTAGACTTTTGTTAACAACACTGTCATCTCAGATTTTCAAAATATGCTTTTCAACCATAGCTAAACAAGCATTTGTGTAAGAGTATTGATTGCTAACATAGCTATAAGCCTAGAATTCAGCCAGCAACATTTTCACAAAAACAAGAAAATAATTCAAATAAAATAATTTACCTTTGAAGAACTTCAGATGTTTTCAATGAGGAGACTCTCAGTTAGATAGCAAATGTTCAGTTTTTCAAAAAAATATTATTTGTGTAGGACAAATCGCTCCGTTTTGTTCACATTTGGCTATGAAAAAAAACTGTATACAGTTATAGCCTCAAGCTCATTAGCATAATGTAACGTTAACGATTTCTGAAAATCACAAATAAAATGAAAATAATGCGCCTGCTCTAAAGCTTAGCCTTTTCTTAACAACACTGTCATCTCAGATTTTCAAAATATGCTTTTGAACCATCGCTATTCACTAATTTGTGTAAGAGTATGCTAAGCTAGCTTAGCATTTTGAGTAGCATTTAGCACGCAACATTTTCACAAAAACCAGATAACCAAATAAATAAAATCATTTACCTTTGAAGAGCTTCGGATGTTTTCAATGAGGAGACTCTCAGTTACATAGCAAATGTTCAGTTTTTCCTGAAAGCATCTTTGTGTAGGAGAAATCGCTCCGTTTTGTACATCACATTTGGCTACCGAAACTAACCGAAAATTCAGTCACCAACAACGTCAAACTTTTTCCGAATTAACTCCATAATATCGACCGAAACATGGCAAACGTTGTTTGGAATCAATCCTCAAGGTGTTTTTTCACATATCTCTTCATTGATATATCGTTTGTGGAAGCCTGCTTTCTTCTCTGAATTCCATGGAAAAATACTTGCAGCTGAGGTTTGCGCACCAATTTCGGCGCAGGACACCGGGCGGACACCTGGTAAATGTGGTCTCTTATGGTCAATCTTCCAATGATATGCCTACAAATACGTCACAATGCTGCAGACACCTTGGGGAAACGACAGAAAGGGCAGACTCATTCCTCTCGCATTCACAGCCATATAAGGAGCCAATGGAAAACGGAGCCTCAAAAATCCTGGTCATTTCCTGGATGCCGTTTCATCTTGGTTTTGCCTGTAGCTCACGTTCTAGGGCACGCACAGAAAATATCTTTACAGTTCTGGACACGTCAGAGTGTTTTCTTTCCAAAGCTACCAATTATATGCATAGTCGAGCATCTTTTTGTGACAAAATATTGCGCTTAAAACGGGCACGTCTTTTTATCCAAAAATGATATAGCGCCCCTAGAGTTTCAAGAGGTTAACTTAGTGATGAGCTTTGAGGCCACTATGGTGTTGAACGCTGAGCTGTAGTCAATGAATAGCATTCTCACATAGGTGTTCATTTTGTCCCGGTGTGAAAGGGCAGTGTGTAGTGCAATTGATATTGCACTCCACATTTAGGTAGGTTACCTTAGTGTTCATGGGCACAGGAACTAAAGTGGTCTATGTTAAATATGTTGGTATTACAGACTCAGTCAGGGACAAGTTGAAAATGTCAGTGAAGACACTTGCCAGTTGGTCAGCTCATAATCCGTCTGGCCCTGCGGCCTTGAGAGGGTCCAGATTGTCTAGCCCAGCTGATTTGTAGGGATCCAGATTTTGCATCTCTTTCAGAACATCAGCTGTCTGGATTTGGGTGAAGGAGAAGTGGGGGGGGGGGCAAGTTGCTGCAGGGGGTGCAGAGCTGTTGGCCGGGGTATGGGTAGCCAGGTGGAAAGCATGGCCAGCTGTAGAAAAATACTTATTGAAATTACCGATTATCGTAGCGTTATCGGTGGTGACAGTGTTTCCTAGCCTCAGTGAGGTGGGCAGCTGGGAGGAGGTGCTCTTATTCTCCATGGACTTTAGTATCCCAAAAGTATTCGGAGTTAGTGCGACAGGATGCAATTATTATTTTTTTTTAACTGGCCTTAGCTAGCAAGAGGTCTATGAAAAGCATGGTATTAGTATAAAAATTGTCCACAAAGAGCTTGTACCCACTGCCAAGTAAGGGGAAGTCCATCAGCTGCATGACAGTCATAACTAAGGCCCTTACCAGTGGGTGTGATCGCAGAGGCTGAATCGGCTAGCACAAAGAGCTTGTAGCCCCCTTTGGTCGGCTTATTTTTCATATATTGCTTCACGCCAATTCGAGCCTTTGAGGCAACCATGCGCTCATCTATAGATAGATTTTGAGCAGGCTGGAAGAAAGTTTTGCATGCCTCCACCATGTCATGATAAAGGGGCTTGACTCTCGCAAGACAATCATACCGTCCAGTCCCCTGCATCTGGTCATTATCCTGATCCTCTTGTGGGGCACTCATGTGAAGAGTACGGTCGATGGCCAAGAATCGGTTTTCAATCATGATGGAGGTGTGGAACTGGAACCGAAAGAGTGGGGACTTGATCCAGTTGTCAACTAGTCTTGATACCTTTATCAGTCCCATGTAAATCACCAAGGACATGTAATGTGGCATGTCACCCATGGCAACAGGTTTCCAGGACATCCCCCCCCCCTGCGGCGTCTTGTCCCCAAACTTATTGGTATTACTAATTTGTGTTCCCAGTACAGAGGTGGTAAAGTAGAGCTGAAACAGCTGTAAAGGGGTGTATATTTCATTACTAACCAACTGTGGGCTTTCAGGTTGTTTGGGTTTAAACCTAAATTGTTCTGGCATTTCAACATCTTCAAGGGCCATATGTCACCTGACCTCAGTTAAATCTCCCTCTCCCTCTCCCTCTGCCTCTCTACCTCTCACTCTTCTCTGTTGAGGCCTAGATCTCCTCCCTGGCACTGCACCTCCAGATGAACTGGCAGAGAGGGGAGTAGTGCCCAGGGCCTGCAGTGGGTGGGGGTTGAAGAGGAGTGGTGCCCAGGGCCTGCAGTGGGGATGGTGGAAGAGGAGTGGGGCCCAGGGCCTGCAGTGGGTGGGGGTGGAAGAGGAGTGGTGCCCAGGGCCTGCAGTGGGGGTGGTGGAGGAGTGGTGCCCAGGGCCTGTAGTGAGGGTGGTGGAAGAGGAGGGGTGCCCAGGACCTGCAGTGGGGGTGGTGGAAGAGGAGTGGTGCCCAGGGCCTGCAGTGGGTGGGGGTGGTGGAAGAGTGGTGTCCAGGGCCTGCAGTGGGGGTGGTGGAAGAGGAGTGGTGTCCAGGGCCGGCAGTGGGTGGGGGTGGTGGAGGAGTGGTGCCCAGGGCCTGCAGTGGGGGTGGTTGAAGAGGAGTGGTGCCCAGGGCCTGCAGTGGGGGTGGTGGAGGAGTGGTGCCCAGGGCCTGTAGTGGGGGTGGTGGAAGAGGAGGGGTGCCCAGGACCTGCAGTGGGGGTGGTGGAAGAGGAGTGGTGCCCAGGGCCTGCAGTGGGTGGGGGTGGTGGAAGAGTGGTGTCCAGGGCCTGCAGTGGGGGTGGTGGAAGAGGAGTGGTGTCCAGGGCCTGCAGTGGGTGGGGGTGGTGGAGGAGTGGTGCCCAGGGCCTGCAGTGGGGGTGGTGGAGGAGTGGTGCCCAGGGCCTGCAGTGGGGGTGGAAGAGGAGTGGTGCCCAGGGCCTGCAGTGGGGGTGGTGGAAGAGGAGTGGAGCCCAGGACCTGCAGTGGGGGTGGTGGAAGAGGAGTGGTGCCCAGGGCCTGCAGTGAGTGGGGGTTGAAGAGGAGTGGTGCCCAGGGCCTGCAGTGGGGGTGGTGGAGGAGTGGTGCCCAGGGCCTGCAGTGGGGGTGGTTGAAGAGTGGTGCCCAGGGCCTGCAGTGGGGGTGGTTGAAGAGTGGTGCCCAGGGCCTGCAGTTGGTGGGGGTGGTTGAAAAGGAGTGGTGCCCAGGGCCTGCAGTGGGGGTGGTTGAAGAGTGGTGCCCAGGGCCTGCAGTTGGTGGGGGTGGTTGAAAAGGAGTGGTGCCCAGGGCCTGCAGTGGGGGTGGTTGAAGAGTGGTGCCCAGGGCCTGTAGTTGGTGGGGGTGGTTGAAGAGGAGTGGGGTCTTTGTTGAGTGGTGGATGTAGAGCCATCAGACGGGGTGATTGACATAGCAGTGGGGGGTGAAGACCTTGACCGGCTGGGGAGGGATGGCTCCCAAACATCATCATCCTCCACTCTGTGGTGAATGAAATAGTTATAAAACAGAATTACTGTTGACTAAATTTACTAAACGACATTACTGTGAAGAAAAAACACCTAGTCTAAACTTTATCGGTACAGTGACTCGCTTAGAAGGTGTGAAGCAAACAGTAACACTTTGGAGACAAAGATAGAGGTGAGAACCACAAATAAACAATGGCCATGAGAGTTTAGTTCTCCATAGTTACAAGGATGAAACTTAGAACCTCAAACAGTGAACTAAAATGAAGCATAGACAATAACTACTTTGGAATGACGCAACATTGAAATGACTTGTTACATAGGCCTATGTCAACTAAATCCAAAGCACAAAAAGCAGACAACTTATAAAAAACGAAATACATCTAGTAAATGAGCTTTATAAAGTCCTGAAAATAACTTACTTACAGATCTAAAAGTGGATCCAATCCGTCTAGAAAGCGTTCTTCATCGGCTGAGTTGAAATCCTTGTCCAAATCGCTCCCCTGATCCGAGTACGACGTCAAAGCTTCTGTTGATATACTTATTCATAGCGCTCTTCTTTTTAGCTTCCTGTTCGATAGTCTTAGTTTCAACTTTTTTTTCTTCCCTTGAGTAGACATCTTTTGTTCTAAAGCGATGAAATTAAAGTGATGAAATCCGTTTACAATGTAATGTAGTGTGTTCCATGCTTCTCGTCTCTGAGTCACGTAGCAGTAGTTCACATTACGCATTAAAAGGTTCTAGGCCTTGCTTTGTCCCACCCAGGTCAACTGTATATCCCTGGAAAGCTTATCTCATTGGCTACTAGACTGTCAAGGTGCCATAGTATCCAATTCCCTGTGTAATGAAAGCCTACCGCTCGTAATCAGGCAACGTCCTGTTTTTCAAGCCCCAAAATATAGTTGCCCCTTGGATATTGCCATTAAGTCATACATCAGATAATATTGGTAATAGGCTAGATTTGTTCCTATTTCATACCCCCTATGCAACTATAGCACAAACACAGACGAAATGGAAACTTACCTTGTAAGATGTTTGGTGAAAACATTATGTAAAATAAAACATTTCACTCTCGGGGCTGGTGATCAATAACGGTAGGTCACAGGCAGACAAGTAAAATATCCTCATGATAGGTGTGTTCTGTGTTTATTTTGTTCATGCTTCACAAAGCTAACCGGAATGTAGGTAGCAGCCATCTTGAAATGAGGTCATTGGCTCGGCCTGCCCTCATGCATTCCTATGCCCACATATTGTAGTCGCACCAAAGATTTTAAGGCACAGGTCAATAGCCAAGATACTCAACTTTCCGCAGACACCCTGCTTTCGCAGATAGGTACTACTGTTCTCATACCAGACTGATTGAACAAAATAAATCTAATAGGGTCCCCAAATATGGGGACTTTACATTTAAGAGGTTAACTGTCTCCTCCCCTTCATCTACAATGATTGATAAGGGATCAATAAGGGATCATAGCTTTCACCTGGATTCACCTGGTCAGTCTATGTCACGGAAAGAGCAGGTGTTCTTAATGTTTTGTATCCACCTTCTCCTTTTCCCCCTCCTCTTCCTCCTTCTACTGCTTCTCTTCCTCCTACCTCTCCTCCTCCTCATCCCCTTCCACACCAACACACACACACACCAACACACACACACACACACCAACACACACACACAGAGAGAGAGAGTCCCTGACTACTGGCATGCATGCACCAGCTTGCCACAGGTTAGGGATCCAATACAACACTTCCCTCCCCACATCTCACAGATCTCTGGCTGCCTGCAGATCTCTGGACAGACGGACAGTTACATCACAGTGCCAGAACAACAGACAACTTGCAGCGACTAGTCTGCATTCACTTCAGGAACATTAGGGTAGTGATAATACTGAGGTGCAATTTAACATGTTACAAGTTAGCCCAGCATTCCATTTCCCCAATTGTTCTGAAAAAAACAAGAACAAAGACTCTACAAACAGCCCAAAACCAGCAATTAATTTCCTCATTCATTTCTTCATTTAATTTTCTCATCCTCATTGTGCTCTGAAAAAACATGAACAAAGGCTCCATAAACAGCCAAATATATCCTTTAAGAAACAGAATGGCTGTTTATTTTCATTTTTATTTCACCTTTATTTAACCAGGTAAGCTAGTTGAGAACAAGTTCTCATTTACAACTGCGACCTGGCCAAGATAAAGCATAGCAGTGTGAACAGACAACACAGAGTTACACATGGAGTAAACAATTAACAAGTCAATAACACAATAGAAAAAAAAGAGAGTCTATATACATTGTGTGCAAAAGGCATGAGGAGGTAGGCGAATAATTACAATTTTGCAGATTAACACTGGAGTGATAAATGATCAGATGTTAATGTACAGTTAGAGATATTGGTGTGCAAAATAGCAGAAAAGTAAATAAATAAAAACAGTATGAGGATGAGGTAGGTAAAAATGGGTGGGCTATTTACCGATAGACTATGTACAGCTGGAGCGCGTGCTACGGATGGGTGTTGCCATCGTGACCAGTGAACTGAGATAAGGCGGCGCTTTACCTAGCATGTACTTGTAGATGACCTGGAGCCAGTGGGTCTGGCGACGAATATGTAGCGGGGGCCAGCCGACTAGAGCATACAGGTCGCAGTGGTGGGTGGTATAAGGTGCTTTAGTGACAAAACGGATGGCACTGTGATAAACTGCATCCAGTTTACTGAGTAGAGTGTTGGAAGCAATTTTGTAGATGACATCGCCGAAGTCGAGGATTGGTAGGATAGTCAGTTTTACTAGGGTAAGTTTCGCGGCGTGAGTGAAGGAGGCTTTGTTGCGGAATAGAAAGCCGACTCTAGATTTGATTTTCGATTGGAGATGTTTGATATGAGTCTGGAAGGAGAGTTTACAGTCTAGCCAGACACCTAGGTACTTATAGATGTCCGCATATTCAAGGTCGGAACCATCCAGGGTGGTGATGCTGGTCAGGCATTTGGTTTTACTAGCGTTTAAGAGCTGGTCGGGATAAGTTCATCAAAAACAAGTGAAATCGCAAAATAAAGTGTCTGGAACCTTCTATAGCATGTCATTTACAAAATAGAGATTTTGGTTGTGAAAAAAAAAACTTTTCCTTTAACAACAGTAGGGCAGATGTCAAATGACGCAGTGACTTGAGGAGTTCATGGTTTCATCCCAAATGGCACTACTTTTGACCAGAGCCCTATGGGCCCCTATGGGCCCTAGTCCATAGTAGTGCGCTATATAGGGAATAGGGTGTAATTTGGAATGCAACCCATGTTGTATGAACATTATTATAATTTTTTTACATTTGATTTATTTCACCTTTATTTAACCAGGTAGGCTAGTTGAGAACAAGTTCTCACTTGCAACTGCGACCTGGCCAAGATAAAGCTTAGCAATTCGACACATACAACAACACAGAGTTACACATGGAATAAACAAAACATACAGTCAATAATACAGTAGAACAAAATAAAATAAAAGTCTATATACAGTGAGTGAGGTAAGTGAGGTAAATGAGGTAAGTTGAGGCAATAAATAGGCCATGGTGGCGAAGTAATTACGTCATGCAATAAAATGTAAATTTACTTGTGACTTGTCATACAATGTGATTTTCTGGATTTTTGTTTAAGATTCCGTCTCTCACAGTTGAAGTGTACTTATGATAAAAATTACAGACCTCTACATGCTTTGTAAGTAGGAAAACCTGCAAAATCAAATACTTGTTCTCTCCACTGTATACCTGCTGGAGCATGTGCTACGAGTGGGTGCTGCTATGGTGACCAGTGAGGTGAGATAAGGCGGGGCTTTACCTAGCAGAGACTTGTAGATATCATATCCTGTAGCCAGTGGGTTTGGCGACGAGTATGAAGCGAGGGCCAACCAACGAGAGTGTACAGGTTGCAATGTTGGGTAGTGTATGGGGCTTTGGTGACAAAACGGATGGCACTTTGATAGACTGCATCCAGTTTGTTGAGTAGAGTTTGAGGCTATTTTATAGATGACATCACTGAAGTCCAGGATCAATAGGATGGTCAGTTTTACGAGGATATGTTTGACAGCATGAGTGAAGGATGCTTTGTTGCGATATAGGAATTCTAGATTTAATTTTGGATTGGAGATGCTTAATGTGAGTCTGGAAGGAGAGTTTACAGTCTAACCAGACACCCATGTAGTTGTTCACATATTCTAAGTCAGAGCAGTCCAGAGCAGTGATGCTGGATGGGCGGGAAGGTGCGGGCAGTGATCGATTGAATAGCATATATTTAGTTTTACTTGCGTTTAAGAGCAGTTGGAGGCAACGGAAGGAGAGTTGTATGGCATTGAAGCTCATCTGGAGGTTAGTTTTAGCACACTGTCCAACGAAGGGCCAGAGGTATACAGAATGGTGTCGTCTGCGTAAAGGTGGATCAGGGAATCACCAGCAGCAAGAGCAACATCATTGATGTATACAGAGAAGAGAGTCGGCCCGAGAATTGAACCCTGTGGCACACCCATAGAGACTGCCAGAGGTCTGGACAACAGGCCCTCCGATTTGACACACTGAACTCTATCAGAGAAGTAGTTGGTGAACCAGGCGAGGCAATCATTTGAGAAACCAAGGCTGTCGAGTCTGCCAATAAGAATGTGGTGATTGACAGAGTCGAAAGCCTTGGCCAGGTCGATGAAGACGTCTGCATCTTATCAATGGCGGTTATGATGTCGTTTAGGACCTTGAGCGTGGCTGAGGTGCACCCATGACCAGCTCTGAAATCAGATTGCAGAGATCTGTTCTGGGATGTTTACTCAAGGTTATGAACATTGTTTTTCAAGGGCTGCAGTCGAGGTATTGATTTCCACTTATCTCTGAATAATGTGTCCACGTGACAATGTTTACGTGACAATGTTTTGAGTGAATTCAGAATGTGCAAAAAAAAATGTTTTTTTTTCATTTTGTAATTATGTTCTGGAATTTATGTTTTCTGATTTGATCTTGCACGCATGAGACACATGCATCTCACAGCCAGGCTTCTTGTCAACGACCATTTAACAGCAGCTGGTCAAGGACACAGATGTGTGAGAAACAGAGAATGTCTGGGTGAATGTACTGCACCTTACCACAGTGACGGTCGGCCTTTGGGTGTTTCGTAATATGTGAGTGCATGGTAGAGTAGTATTGGTTTAGTAATGGTTAATAATGAGGTCATATTTATTGATGTGTCCTTTGTTAAACCAGCCAGAATCCATTGAGATAGGAATCTCATTTTGAAGGAAGCTGTGTTTTAAAACAACTTTATCGATACTATCCTCAGTCTGAGATTGGCATGTTGATCAATGAAATTGGATGAGAAAGGGTCATTATTAAAGTCCAGTTGAAACTCAACACTCAGCAAAACACACAGATACATGCACGTACGCACGCACGCACACACACACCTTCTCTGTTTAAAAACTTATAATTGGCAGAGTCATATGACATCATCACACCATGAATCATAGAAATGAATGATACACTCTTTGATGGTGCATTAGCATAAAGTAGCTGAATGATTACCTTTGACTAGACCAGAAACAAAACTCACACAGTGAGTCAGGTTTAGAGTCAAGGTCAGGGTTAGAGTCAAGGTCAGGGTTAGAGTCAAGGTCAGGGTTAGAGTCAGGGTTAGAGTCAAGGTCAGGGTTAGAGTCAGGGTTAGAGTCAGGGTTAGAGTCAGGTCACATGGTGTGGTTAATCTCTATGGTCAGGTCCTGGCCCTATGTACAGATTGATGTAGGATCTTAATTTGATTACCCTGTTGCAGGAGAACTTCCAGCACGTAGTGTAGTGTGTTTGAGGTTTTAAAAGGGTTCTAACATTTACATGGGCAAGACAAAAGATTTAAGTGCTATTGAACGGGGTATGATAGTAGGTGCCAGGCACAACGGTTTGTGTCAAGAACTGCAATAGTGCTGGATTTGTCACGCTCAACAGTTTCTGTATGAAGAATGGTCCACCACCCAAAGGACATTCAGCCAACTTGACACAACTGTGGGAAGCATTGGAGTCAACATGGGCTAGCATCCCCGTGGAACGCTTTCGACATCTTGTAGAGTCCATGTCCTGACGAATTGAGGCTGTTCTGAGTGCAAGGGGGGGGGAAGGTGTTCCTAATGTTTTGTCCACTCAGTGTATGTGGCTGTGGATAGCTGCTGCTGCTGTCATCTATACCAGTGATTTATCAGATGTAAATCAGGGCCTGAATTTACAAATTGTCTCGGAGTAAAAGTGCTGATCTAGGATCAGGTCTCTCTTCTTCCAGGGGGATGTCTCTATTTCCAGCTGTTTCAACTGTGTGACCTCTTGTTAACATGAAGTCCTACATAGATCATTGTGAAATAGAAAAGACGGAACAGAATAGAGTAACTTTGTTCTTTGCGGAAACTTCCGGGGGCTTGGTCTCATGACGACGACTGTTCTGTCATTCTGTAACCACGGCAACGTGTCTCTCGCGATCAACGTGACAGCTCCATTTTGTCCTTGTTTATTCTTTGTGAGAATTCTCATTATGAATTTAACCGTTGCCACAAAGTAAGTATTCCGTTGTGTGCTGTGATCCTGTTTCTCTCTCATCTCGGGACACTTCAAGATTGTGGGGCTGAAATCGTATCGCTTTTACCGCCCTGAAGCACAGCGTTTAGTTTACTTAAAGAACATGCAGGTCTAGACAAGGAGATTGGAAAATAATTGAATCTGAAGCTCTGAATATGTCCCTATAACGACTCGAATGACATTTGTTTATCAGGTTTCCATTGACCCGCCAAAGTTCCCTTGGGGAAATATAATCTGGGTGCAATTCATGACCCCCACAGACGGTATCTGTTTATTGTATTAGAGCCAGTTGTGTAAGTTGCTCTGAGGATGACTCTGCAAGCGGTTCAATGGTAGATCAATGTGTTGTTTACAGTATGTGTATCCGTGCGTGGAGGTGATTTGAGAACTCTCTCTCCTCGCCCTCCTTTGCAGCTCTGTGCAGTCTGGCTCTGTTTCACTGTTCAGAGGAGGGATTCGTGTGTGAAACTGTAATAGCATATGGTACATTTTTAGAGAACTTCATACACAGAAGCATGGCATCTATGTTCTTAGTCAGCCATATTACTATATATATTATATTACTATATTATTATTATATTATACTATATTATATATATTATATTATCATCATTATTATTATATTATATATGCTATATTATATTAGAATTATATTATATATACTATATTATATTATGATCATTATTATTATATTATATATGCTACATTATATTAGAATTATATTATATACGATATTATCTTATTCCGTTGTTATTATTATTATTATTATGTAATAATATTATTATACTATATTATTATTATTATTATTATTATACGATATATACTATACATATTACGAAGCCTAGCCCTAAAGCTTCAAACTGACATCAGATCAGTGCCTCGGGACATCGTTTAGCCCCCTCAAACTCAACTCTCGACCTCGAAGCCAGTTCCACAGCATTTTTTCATTGTTTCCCTCTAATCAGGAACTGGGTGTAATGAATTATCAGGTAGAACAGAAAAACAGCAGGCTCCAGACCTCATATTTAACTAAGCAAGTTAGTTAAGAACAACTTCTTATTTTCAATGACAGCCTAGGAACAGGCCAGCAACCTTCCGGTTACTAGTCAAACGCTCTAACCACTAGGCTACCCTAGCCCTTATGCACTATTCCGATTCAGACTTAGGAAATATATCGATGCCTTTTCTTTGCACTTCTCAGTAGATGTCACGACACTTTGTCTTGTCTCTCTACACACCTGGTTCCAATCCCATTCATTACATGTTGTGTGTTTAACCCTCTGTTTCCCCTCATGTCCTTGCCGGAGAGGGTTTGTTGTATGTAGGTGTGTGTTTAACCCTCTGTTTCCCCTCATGTCCTTGCTGGAGAGGGTTTGTTGTATGTAGGTGTGTGTTTAACCCTCTGTTTCCCCTCATGTCCTTATCAGAGATGGTTTGTTGTATGTAGGTGTGTATTTAACCCTCTGTTTCCCCTCATGTCCTTGTCAGAGATGGTTTGTTGTTTGTAGGTGTGTATTTAACCCTCTGTTTCCCCTCATGTCCTTGTCAGAGATGGTTTGTTGTTTGTAGGTGTGTTATTTGTTCTGGTGTGCGACGGGTTTTGCACCTTATTATGTTATATTTGTATACATTGGTTTTCTGAGTTTTTTTTAATGTTTATTAAACAGCTCCGTATTTACCAAGTTCATTCTCCTGCGCCTGACTTCCCTGCCACCAACACACACCGCATTACGGTAGATGCTATTCAGACTTACCTCATGCAGGTGCCGTAACGGCCTTTTCAGGCATGCTTCTGTTGTGCATGGCACTGAATACATATAATTAAACCGTTGAAAACCCTCCCACTTGCTGGCCAACATATTTGTTTGTGGAGTTTTCATTCAATAGGGGTTTTCAGCACATTTATCTAAAGCCATCCCTTTAAATACGATGTGCCTTTTTTAATTTAGAATTTTCTCAACAGACTCACTAGCGCCGAGGACTCACTTCCGGCGCCGACAGAGATGGCCGCCTCGCTTCGCGTTCCTAGGAAACTATGCAGTTTTTTGTTTTTTTACGTGTTATTTCTTACATTAGTACCCCAGGTCATCTTAGGTTTCATTACATACAGTCGAGAAGAACTACTGTATATAAGATCAGCGTCAACTCACCATCAGTACGACCAAGAATATGTTTTTTGCGACACGGATCCTGTGTTCTGCCTTACTAACAGGACAACGGAATGGATCGCATGCAGCGACCCAAAAACGACTCCGAAAAGAGGGAAACGAGGCGGTCTTCTGGTCAGACTATGGAGACGGGCACATCGTGCCCCACTTCCTAGCATTCTTCTTGCCAATGTCCAGTCTCTTGACAACAAGGTTGATGAAATCCGAGCAAGGGTAGCATTCCAGAGGGACATCAGAGACTGTAACGTTCTGTGCTTCACGGAAACATGGCTCACTGGAGAGACGCTATCCGAAGCGGTGCAGCCAACGGGTTTCTCCACGCATCGCGCCGACAGAAACACCTTTCTGGTAAGAAGAGGGGTGGGGGGTATGCCTTATGGCTAACGAGGCATGGTGCGATGAAATAAACATACAGGAACTCAAATCCTTCTGTTCACCTGATTTAGAATTCCTCAATCAAATGTAGACCGCATTATCTACCAAGAGAATTCTCTTCGATTATAATCACAGCCGTATATATCCCCCCCAAGCAGACACATCGATGGCTCTGAACGAACTTTATTTAACCTCTTGAAACTCCCCATCCCGGATCCGGGATTGTGACTAAGCCTCAGGCTCATTAGCATAACGCAACGTTAACGATTTCTGAAAATCGCAAATAAAATTAAAATAATGCGTTTGCTCTCAAGCTTAGCCTTTTCTTAACAACACTGTCATCTCAGATTTTCAAAATATGCTTTTGAACCATAGAAATTGACTAATTTGTGTAAGAGTATGCAAAGCTAGCATAGCATTTTGTGTAGCATGTAGCACGCAACATTTTCACAAAAGCCAGATAACCAAATAAATAAAATCATTTACCTTTGAAGAGCTTCTGATGTTTTCAATGAGGAGACTCCCAGCCACATACCAAATGCGCAGTGTTTCCTGAAAGCGTCTGTGTGTAGGAGAAATCGTTCCGTTTTCTACATTGCGCCTGGCTACCGAAACGAACCGAAAATGCAGTCACCTACAACGTGAAACGTTTTCCGGATTAACTACATAATATCGACCGAAACATGGCAAACGTTGTTTGGAATCAATCCTCAAGGTGTTTTTTCACATTTCTCTTCATTGACATGCAGTTCTTGGAAGCTTGCTTTTCTCTCTCTGCCCCATGGAAAAATACTGGCAGGTGACTTTTGCGCACCAATTTCGGCGCAGGACACCGGGCGGACACGTGGTAAATGTGGTCTCTTATGGTCAATCTTCCAACGATCTGCCTACAAATACGTCACAATGCTGCAGACACCTTGGGGAAACGACAGAAAGGGCAGACTCATTCCTCTTGCGTTCACAGCCATATAAGGAGATCATGAAAGACAGAGCCTCAAAAATCCTTGTCATTTCCTGGATGCCAAGTCATCTTGGTTTTGCCTGAAGCTCACGTTCTAGGGCACGCACAGAGAAGATATTTGTATTTCTGGACACGTCAGAGTGTTTTCTTTCGAACAGTAGCAATTATATGCATAGTCGAGCATCTTTTTGTGACAAAATATCTTGTTTAAAACGGGAACGTTTTTCTTCCAAAAATGAAATAGCGCCACCATAAGTGTAAGAGGTTAACTCTTTGCAAACTGGAAACCATTTATCCGGAGGCTGCATTCATTGTTGCTGGGGATTTTAACAAGGCTAATCTGAAAACAAGACTCCCTAAATTTTATCAGCATATCGATTGCGCAACCAGGGGTGGAAAAACCTTGGATCACTGTTACTCTATCTTCCGCGACGCATATAAGGCCCTGCCCCGCCCCCCTTTCGGAAAAGCTGACCACGACTCCATTTTGCTGATACCTGCCTACAGACAAAAACTAAAACAAGAAGCTCCCACGCTGAGGTCTGTCCAACGCTGGTCCGACCAAGCTGACTCCACACTCCAAGACTGCTTCCATCACGTGGACTGGGACATGTTTCGTATTGCGTCAGATAACAACATTGACGAATACGCTGATTCGGTGTGCGAGTTCATTAGAACATGCGTTGAAGATGCCGTTCCCATAGCAACGATTAAAACATTCCCTAACCAGAAACCGTGGATTGATGGCAGCATTCGCATGAAACTGAAAGCGCGAACCACTGCTTTTAATCAGGGCAAGGTGTCTGGTAACATGACTGAATACAAACAGTGCAGCTATTCCCTCCGTAAGGCTATCAAACAAGCTAAGCGTCAGTACAGAGACAAAGTAGAATCTCAATTCAACGAATCTCTAACCCTAACCCATCACGGACTACAGGAAGAAATCCAGCCCAGTCACGGACCAGGATGTCTTGCTCCCAGGCAGACTAAATAACTTTTTTGCCCGCTTTGAGGACAATACAGTGCCACTGACACGGCCTGCAACGGAAACATGCGGTCTCTCCTTCACTGCAGCCGAGGTGAGTAAAACATTTAAACGTGGTAACTCTTGCAAGGCTGCAGGCCCAGACGGCATCCCCAGCCGCGCCCTCAGAGCATGCGCAGACCAGCTGGCTGGTGTGTTTACGGACATATTCAATCAATCCCTATACCAGTCTGCTGTTCCCAAATGCTTCAAGAGGGCCACCATTGTTCCTGTTCCCAAGAAAGCTAAGGTAACTGAGCTAACCGACTATCGCCCCGTAGCACTCACTTCCGTCATCATGAAGTGCTTTGAGAGACTAGTCAAGGACCATATCACCTACACCCTACCTGACACCCTAGACCCACTCCAATTTGCTTACCACCCAAATAGGTCCACAGACGGTGCAATCTCAACCACACTGCACACTGCCCTAACCCATCTGGACAAGAGGAATACCTATGTGAGAATGCTGTTCATCGACTACAGCTCGGCATTCAACACCATAGTACCCTCCAAGCTCGTCATCAAGCTCGAGACCCTGGGTCTCGACCCCGCCCTGTGCAACTGGGTACTGGACTTCCTGACGGGCCGCCCCCAGGTGGTGAGGGTAGGTAACAACATCTCCTCCCCGCTGATCCTCAACACTGGGGCCCCACAAGGGTGCGTTCTGAGCCCTCTCCTGTACTCCCTGTTCACCCACGACTGCGTGGCCACGCACGCCTCCAACTCAATCATCAAGTTTGCAGACGACACAACAGTGGTAGGCTTGATTACCAACAACGACGAGACGGCCTACAGGGAGGAGGTGAGGGCCCTCGGAGTGTGGTGTCAGGAAAATAGCCTCACACTCAACGTCAACAAAACTAAGGAGATGATTGTGGACTTCAGGAAACAGCAGAGGGAACACCCCCCTATCCACATCAATGGAACAGTAGTGGAGAGAGTAGCAAGTTTTAAGTTCCTCGGCATACACATCACAGACAAACTGAATTGATCCACTCACACAGACAGCATCGTGAAGAAGGCGCAGCAGCGCCTCTTCAACCTCAGGAGGCTGAAGAAATTCGGCTTGTCACCAAAAGCACTCAAACTTCTACAGATGCACAATCGAGAGCATCCTGGCGGGCTGTATCACCGCCTGGTACGGCAACTGCTCCGCCCTCAACCGTAAGGCTCTCCAGAGGGTAGTGAGGTCTGCACAACGCATCACCGGGGGCAAACTACCTGCCCTTCAGGACACCTACACCACCCGATGTTACAGGAAGGCCATAAAGATCATCAAGGACAACAACCACCCGAGCCACTGCCTGTTCACCCCGCTATCATCCAGAAGGCGAGGTCAGTACAGGTGCATCAAAGCTGGGACCGAGAGACTGAAAAACAGCTTCTATCTCAAGGCCATCAGACTGTTAAACAGCCACCACTAACATTGAGTGGCTGCTGCCAACACACTGACACTGACTCAACTCCAGCCACTTTAATAATGGGAATTGATGGGAAATTATGTAAATATATCACTAGCCACTTTAAACAATGCTACCTAATATAATGTTACTTAACCTACATTATTCATCTCATATGCATTCGTATATACTGTACTCTATATCATCGACTGCATCCTTATGTAATACATGTATCACTAGCCACTTTAACTATGCCACTTTGTTTACATACTCATCTCATATGTATATACTGTACTCGATACCATCTACTGTATCTTGCCTATGCTGCTCTGTACCATCACTCATTCATATATCCTTATGCACATATTCTTTATCCCCTTACACTGTGTATAAGACAGTAGTTTAGGAATTGTTAGCTAGATTACTTGTTGGTTATTACTGCATTGTCGGAACTAAAAGCACAAGCATTTCGCTACACTTGCATTAACATCTGCATCATGTGTATGTGACAAATAAAATTTGATTTGATTTTGATTTGAGAATACTGTATATAGCGAGAACGATGCAGAATATTAGGGATCAATGAAAGAAAGCCATGTAAATACAGATATATTCATCTCCTTGTCAGCACCAATTGCTAGATTTAAAAATTATCTGACTTTGTATAATATTTAAGGTTAGGAAAGCATTTATGCATAATAAAAACACAGGTGGAGAGCCTTTACGCACAAAATATATTGGTGATGTCACACCCTGATCTGTTCCACCCCCCTTCAGCTGTAGCCCATCTTCCCCATTATCCCCGGTGTATTTATACCTGTGTTCTCTGTTTGTCCGTTGCCAGTTTGTCTTGTTTTTCAAGTCAACTAACATTTTTTGTTTCAACTCCTGTTTTTTCCCAGTCTCTCTTTTGTCCTCCTCCTGGTATTTGACCCTGTCCTGACCTTGTACCCACCCGCCTGACCACTCTAAATTCCCCTGACCCTGAGCCAGCCTGCCGTCTTGTCCCTTCGCCCAACTCTGAATTACTGGGCCTTACCTTGATTCCTCATAGGTGAACCATAAATACAGTGGTTTCATTCATGCTGAAAGTTGCCGTATTCAATTGTTCAATACATTAAATATTGGAGGATGAGAAAGTGTACAATAGTGGTTGAACAGTAGTCCTATAAATCTACCCTAATGATCCTTTAGTCATGGGACTGTGATGACAACGGTCCAGCCGTTTTGAACCTTGTGCCAGGCTCCAGGTTTAAACTGCTAGGTGTGGTCTGCGTTTCATAATGACTCAAATAGGCTACATGTCCGGAATTATTGCACAACTTGTAAACTAGCCTAATATGATCCACTATTGCTAGCAATCCTCAGCAACTACCACACGAACGTGACAGAGGAAAGAAAGGCGTAACGGAATGACGCAAAATGTAAAGAAACTAAATCATGGATCCAAAAGCTGAAAACCAGTCTTGTGGTTTTGTGTTTACTATAAATATTGTCCCTATGTGTGCATAATAAACATATCCTCTGTGTACCCTTACTGTACATGAATGAAAGCAGCAGAAACGGTCACAAAAAAAGGTTCCTAGTGGAAGAATTCCCTTAACCAATTTACATATAAAGTACTTACATAGTTGATATATGTTTGCCTTGATTTCAGTCCTTCAAAGTAGTATTTTCTGTGATTGTATTGAGTTGAGATTAGGAGAATAGAACGGAGTCTGAGTGAACCAGCAGTGTATTGTAAGGTACACAACAGACTGTCCGGTTTTACCTTGTGTTGTTTATTCAGTGCAGCATTTCTAGGGTTGATTCAGGAGTAAAAAATGAACTTGAACCTCAGTGGTGTAAAATAACATCATTGATGTTTTAATGACCAGAGTTGAGTGTGACTGAGTCATTTTTTTACTTTGTGGAGGGTTAAACACTGAAAACCACGCCCGTCATTATCATATTTCCCAGCATGCTTTATTAAAGGTTGATTTTAAGAATTGTTTGTTTTAATATCTGTGTTTTTGCATGTACTTTTGTATTGATTAGTTGATACATTTTATGCTACACAAAGATACATAACATACATTTTTCAAAACTAATCCAATCTGTTAGTTGTTGGATTTATTTATCCTGTAACTTAATTTTACCTACTCTGGGCCTCTGCGTGCAGATTGCAGGTGATTTAATAGAGTCTATTGATGCACCTCTGCTCCAATCTAGTTAACATAATAATACAAATTCCCATCAAACTCTGTCAGTTTAAGCTCAATATTAGTTTTTTTTGCTTGGTCTGTGTCTCAATCCACCACATCCTCTTATGTCGGCCTTCCACATCTGCAGTGGAAAGTGGCAGAGCTAAGGCGCTGTTTGTCAGACCAGGAGAAACCCCGACAATCGGTCTTCTCACAAATGGTCTGGAGCATCGGAATGGTTTGGCCAACCACAATCCCATGGGACTCGTCTGAAGTCAGTATTGCTGATGTGCCAAATTCTGCCTGTAGCTTCCAAACCGTTTGGGCTACAAACTAATATGACCCCACTATTTACATTTTTATCTCACCTTTATTTAACCAGGTAGGTTAGTTGAGAACAAGTTCTCATTTGCAACTACAACCTGGCAAAGCAGTTCAACACATTTCAACACAGAGTTACACATGGAATAAACAAACATACAGTCAATAATACAGTAGAAAAAGTCTATATACAGTATGTGCAAATGAGGTAGGATAAGGGAGGTAAGGCAATAAATAGCGCCATGGTGGCAAAGTATTTACAATATAGCAATTAAACACTGGAATGGTAGATGTACAGAAGATTAATGTGCAAGTAGAGATACTGGGGTGCAAAAGAGCAAGATAAATAATTAAATAAATACAGAATGGGGATGAGGTAGTTGGATGGGCTATTTAAAGATGGGCTACATACAGGTGCAGTGATCTTTGAGCTGCTCTGACAGCTGGTGCTTAAAACTAGTGAGGGAGATATGAGTCTCCAGCTTCAGTGATTTTTGCAGTTCGTTCCAGTCATTGGCAGCAGAGAACTGGAAGGAAAGGCAGCCAAAGGAAGAACTGGCTTTTGGGGTGACCAGTGAGATATACCTGCTGGAGTGCGTGCTAAGGGTGGGTGCTGCTATGTCGACCAGTGAGCTGAGATAAGGTGGGGCTTTACCTAGCAGAGACTTGTAGATGACCTGGAGCCAGTGGGTTTGGCGACAAGTACGAAGCGAGGTCCAGCCAAGTCGCAGTGGTGGGTAGTGTATGGGGCTTTGGTGACAAAACGTTATGCAACAGAAAATGAAAACTATTCCATTTCTCATTGGACAAGTTCAGCAAGTCCCTGTTTCAGTCTGTTTTTTTTCCCTCCAATTTTGGCACCTAATTAATATGACCCAGATTCACTGGTGTAAGGTACTTAAGTAAAAAATACTTTAAAGTCCTACTTAAGTAGTTTTTTGTGGTATCTGTACTTTACTCTTTATATTTTGTACTACTTTTACTTCACTATATTCCTTAAGACAATACTGTACTTTTTTACTTCATCCATTTTCCTTGACACCAAAAAATACAGGAGGTACCGGTACAGAGTCAATGTGGAGGCTATATACAGGGGGTATAGGTACAGAGTCAATGTGGAGGCTATATACAGGGGGTACAGAGTCAATGTGGAGGATATATACAGGGGGTATAGGTACAGAGTCAATGTGGAGGCTATATATAGGGAGTACCGGTACAGAGTCAATGTGCGGGGGCACCGTTTTTTTTAGGCTTAGCAGGACAGGAAAATAGTCAAGTTCCCTAAGGGCCTTGGTCAATAGTATTGTACTATATAGGGAACATGGTACCATCTGGGAATATAGACCTTGACTCAGTTCATTCTCTCTAGCACCCAGGAGGGCAATTTGTAACGTGTGCGCTGGGAGTCAGGAAGCAAGTTCAGGGAGTGCATAATTGAATAAACAAATGAACAAAACAAGACACACAAACAACGCACAGACAGGAAACCGAAACAATAATGCCTGGGGAAGGAACCAATGTATTTAGTCAGCCACCAATTGTGCAAGTTCTCCCACTTAAAAAGATGAGAGGCCTGTGTAATTTTCATCATAGGTACACTTCAACTATGACAGACAAAATGAGGAAGAAAAATCCAGAAAATCACATTGTAGGATTTTTTATGAATTTATTTGCAGATTCTGGTGGAAAATAAGTATTTGGTCACCTACAAACAAGCAAGATTTATGGCTCTCACAGACCTGTAACTTCTTCTTTAAGAGGCTCCTCTGTCATCCACTCGTTACCTGTATTATTGGCACCTGTTTCAACTTGTTATCAGTATCAAAGACACCTGTCCACAACCTCAAACAGTCACATTCCAAACTCCACTATGGCCAAGACCAAAGAGCTGTCAAAGGACACCAGAAACAAAATTGTAGACCTGCACCAGGCTGGGAAGACTGAATCTGCAATAGGTAAGCAGCTTGGTTTGAAGAAATCAACTGTGGGAGCAATTATTAGGAAATGGAAGACGTACAAGACCACTGATAATCTCCCTCGATCTGGGGCTCCACGCAACATCTCATCCCGTGGGGTCAAAATGATCACAAGAACGGTGAGCAAAAATCCCAGAACCATACGGGGGGACCTAGTGAATGACCTGCAGAGAGCTGGGACCAAAGTAACAAAGCCTACCATCAGTAACACACTACGCCGCCAGGGACTCAAATCCTGCAGTGCCAGACGTGTCCCCCTGCTTAAGCCAGTACATGTCCAGGCCCGTCTGAAGTTTGCTAGAGAGCATTTGGATGATCCAGAAGAAGATTGGGAGAATGTCATATGGTCAGATGAAACCAAAATGTAACTTTTTGGTAAAAACTCAACTCGTCGTGTTTGGAGGACAAAGAATGCTGAGTTGCATCCAAAGAACACCATACCTACTGTGAAGAATGGGGGTGGAAACATCATGCTTTGGGGCTGTTTTTCTGCAAAGGGACCATGACGACTGGTCCATGTATCATGAGATTTTGAGTGAAAACCTCTTTCCATCAGCAAGAGCATTGAAGATGAAACATGGCTGGGTCTATCAGCATGACAATAATCCCAAACACACCGCCCAGGTAACGAAGGAGTGGCTTCGTAAGAAGCATTTCAAGGTCCTGGAGTGGCCTAGCCAGTCTCCAGATCTCAGCCCCATGGAAAATCTTTGGAGGGAGTTGAAAGTCCGTGTTGCCCAGCAACAGCCCCAAAACATCACTGCTCTAGAGGAGATCTGCATGGAGGAATGGGCCCAAATACCAGCAACAGTGTGTGAAAACCTTGTGAAGACTTACAGAAAACATTTGACCTCTGTCATTGCCAACGAAGGTTATATAACAAAGTATTGATAAACTTTTGTTTTTGACCAAATACTTATTTTCCACCATAATTTACAAATAAATTCATAAAAAATCCTACAATGTGATTTTCTGGATTTTTTTCTTCTCATTTTGTCTGTCATAGTTGAAGTGTACCTATGATAAATTACAGGCCTCTCATCTTTTTAAGTGGGAGAACCTGCCCAATTGGTGGCTGACTAAATACTTTTTTGCCCCACTTGTATATAGGGAAGGTAATCAAGGAAGTGATGGAGTCCAGGTGAGTGTCATAATGCGCATAACGAGCAGCCTGGTGACCTAGAGGCCGGAGAGGGAGGAGCACACATGACACAATTCCACATATTTGGCTTATCTTACAAAAACAGACAGACAGACACTGTAGAAAGTAGGCTATTGATATCATGCAGGTATTGTGCACAGATGGGCATTTTTCCCAAACACTGATCCCACACAAAACACACAACGTCAAACACTGATCCCACACAAAACACACAACGTCAAACACTGATCCCACACAAAACACACAACGTCAAACACTGATCCCACACAAAACACACAACGTCATTTAAGAATAAAGAATTCTTCAAAGAAAAAACAAAGCCCTGCACACTGGTCTTACTATTATCACTTTGTTTATTTCAGACACTGTATTAGGCTCTCCTACATACAAAACAATTTACTAGACCACCCCAGACAGCCACTAGACCACTATACCACCCCAGACAGCTACTAGACCACTAGACCACCCCAGACAGCCACTAGACCACTAGACCACCCCAGACAGCCACTAGACCACTAGACCACCCCAGACAGCCACTATACCACCCCAGACAGCCACTAGACCACTAGACCACCCCAGACAGCCACTAGACCACTAGACCACCCCAGACAGCCACTAGACCACTAGACCACCCCAGACAGCCACTATACCACCCCAGACAGCCACTAGACCACTAGACCACCCCAGACAGCCACTAGACCACTATACCACCCCAGACAGCCACTAGACCACTAGACCACCCCAGACAGCCACTAGACCACTAGACCACCCCAGACAGCCTCTAGACCACTAGACCACCCCAGACAGCCACTATACCACCCCAGACAGCCACTAGACCACTAGACCACCCCAGACAGCCACTAGACCACTATACCACCCCAGACAGCCACTAGACCACTAGACCACCCCAGACAGCCACTAGACCACTAGACCACCCCAGACAGTCACTAGACCACTAGACCACCCCGGACAGCCACTAGACCACTAGACCACCCCAGACAGCATTAGACCACTAGACCACCCCAGACCGCCACTAAACCACTAGACCACCCCAGACAGCCACTAAACCACTAGACCACCCCGGACAGCCACTAAACCACTAGACCACCCCGGACAGCCACTAGACCACTAGACCACCCCAGACAGCATTAGACCACTAGACCACCCCAGACAGCATTAGACCACTAGACCACTCCAGACAGCAACTAGACCACCACAGACAGCACTAGACCACTAGACCACTAGAGACAGCCACTAGACCACTACAGACAGCCACTAGACCACTACAGACAGCCACTAGACCACTACAGACAGCCACTAGACCACTACAGACAGCCACTAGACCACTACAGACAGGGGCTAGACCACAGACAGTGACTAGCCACTAGACCACTAGACCACCCCAGACAGCCACTAGACCACTAGAGCACCACAGACAGCCACTAGACCACTAGACCACCCCAGATAGCATGAGACCACTAGACCACCCCAAACAGCATTAGACCACTAGACCACCCCAGATAGCATTAGACCACTAGATCACCCCAGACAGCCACTAGACCACCCCCGATAGCCACTAGACCACTATACCACTATAGCACTAGAGCATCCCAAACAGCCACTAGACCACCCCTGACAGCACTAGACCACTAGACCACCCCAGACAGAACTAGACCACTAGACCACCCCAGACCGCCACTAGACCACCCCAGACAGCCACTAGACCACTAGACCACTAGAACACTAGAACACTAGACCACCCCAGACAGAACTAGACCACTAGACCACCCCAGACCGCCACTAGACCACCCCAGACAGCCACTAGACCACCCCCGATAGCCACTAGACCACTATACAACAATAGCACTAGACCACCCCAGACAGCACTAGACCACTAGACCACCCCAGACAGCCACTAGACCACTAGACCACCCCAGACAGCCACTAGACCACCCCAGTCTGCCACCAGACCACCCCCGATAGCCACTAGACCCCTATGCCCCTATACCACTATACCACTAGATCAGTAGACCACCCCAGATAGCCACTAGAACACTAGAACACTAGACCACTAGAACACTAGAACACTATACAACCCCAGACAGCCACTAGACCACTAGAACACTAGAACACTATACGACCCCAGACAGCCGCTAGACCACTAGACCACTATACCACTAGATCAGTAGACCACCCCAGATAGCCACTAGACCACTAGAACACTAGACCACTAGAACACTATACAACCCCAGACAGCCACTAGACAACTAGAACACTAGAACACTATACGACCCCAGACAGCCGCTAGACCACTAGACCACTAGACCACTATACCACTAGAACACTAGACCACTAGAACACTATACAACCCCAGACAGCCACTAGACAACTAGAACACTAGAACACTATACGACCCCAGACAGCCGCTAGACCACTAGAACACTAGACCACTAGAACACTAGACCACTAGAACACTAGAACACTATACAACCCCAGACAGCCACTAGACAACTAGAACACTAGAACACTATATGACCCCAGACAGCCGCTAGACCACTAGACCACTATACCACTAGATCAGTAGACCACCCCAGATAGCCACTAGAACACTAGACCACTAGACCACTAGAACACTAGAACACTATACAACCCCAGACAGCCACTAGACCACTAGAACACTATACGACCCCAGACAGCCGCTAGACCACTAGAACACTAGACCACTAGAACACATCGTTCCAATGAACTAACAATTCCTGGATATGGCATTTTTTGTTCCTATGGTTGTACAAAAGAAAGAGCGGGTCACATTACAGTGAATCACAGTGGTTTTTAACATGTTTTTTTTTCTGTGCCCCTTTCATTCATAGTTGTACATTGTACATTATTAAAAATAGCACTTGAAAAGGGCAAGCACCCTGCCAGGAATCAAATGGAAATCCTCTGGTAATAGCACTATTATGCAACTTTTTAATATCAGTAAGATTAGTGGTGTTCAGTTGAGGGAAAGTGTGTGTGTGTGTGTGTGTGTGTGTGTGTGTGTGTGTGTGTGTGTGTGTGTGTGTGTGTGTGTGTGCACTATAGTACAACACTAATCCAAAAGGTGTGAAAGGTTTTTGTTGAGGGCTAGCAGTTTGTTATAGGCTGAAATACACGCTGAATATTTCTATGGTTTACAATTGTTTCAGTGTAAATGACAGGGGAGTAAAACAATAATGGAAAAGGAGCCATAATATGTACATATGTGTGTGTGACGCACACACACACACACACACACACACACACACACACACACACACACACACACACACACACACACAATCAACTTGGATCCCATGATACTGGACTGGATTCATGATACTGCATTCTGTCCACATGAATGGAGAATAGATAGAGGTGCTGGAGGCTGAAATCTCAGAAACAACCTCATCACCCCTCCGGGCTCTGGCTGGGCCAGAACATTCAGAGACTTGTCCCACAGCCACTCCTGCGTTGTCTTGGCTGTGTGTTTAGGGTCGTTTTCCTGTTGGAAGGTGAACCTTCACCCCAGTTTGAGATCCTGAGCGCTCTGGAGCAGGTTTTCATCAATTATTTCTCTGTACTTTGCTCCGTTCATCTTTGCCTCGAAAACTGGGTAAATTGGGTTGTCGGCATGTTACCCCTTTCAGTATGTCAGTAAATCCTATGCTTTACAAACATTGCCTAAAACAAAACAACAAAACAATTGTGTTTTTGATGATGCTGTTGCTCTTTCTAAATATTGTTCTCCCAAAGGCTACTCAGGCCTGTTGTTTGGTAGGCAGGTATATCTTACAGTATTTTTCAATCAACAACCCTTGTCTTCATCGGCCAACTAACCTTTATAAATATTGACTGACAGACTTACCTGGTGTCGTTATGGCGTTAGAGCTGCTGACCCTGGCACACATACTCGCCAAGTTAACAAATAGATTACTGACCATTTCGAATCACATCGTACCTTCTCCACACCTCAGCCACGCTCAAGGTCCTTAACGATATCATAATCGCCATCGATAAGAGACATTACTGTGCAGCTGTATTCATCGACCTGGCCAAGGCCTTCGACTCTGTCAATCACCACATTCTTATTGGCAGACTCGACAGCCTTGGTTTCTCAAATGATTGCCTCGCCTGGTTCACCAACTACTTCTCTGATAGAGCTCAGTGTGTCAAATCAGAGGGACTGTTGTCCGGACCTCTGGCAGTCTCTATGGGGGTGCCACAGGGTTCAATTCTCGGGCCGACTCTCTTCTCTACTTGCACACCCATCTCTTGCACATCTACCATTCCAGTGTTTAATTTCCATATTGTAATTACTTCGCCACTATGGCCTATTTATTGCCTTAACTCCCTTATTTGACCTTATTTGCACTCACTGCATATAGACTTTTTCTTTTTTCTACTGTTTTATTGACTGTATGTTTTGTTCATTCCATGTGTAACTCTGTGTTGTCTGTTCACACTGCTATGCTTTATCTTGGCCAGGTCGCAGTTGTAAATGAGAACTTGTTCTCAACTAGCCTACCTGGTTAAATAAAGGTGAAATAAAAAAAATACTGTATATGCCAGTATGTGTTGGTATGAGTTGAAATCTGACCCATTGCCCTTCGACTCAAACTCCTCCTACCTTTACTGTCTCATCTGTTCAATTAAAGCACAAACAATATGAAAGGAGAGGCCCACTCTTAAAAATAAAAAAAACTATAAAGATGTGGTTTAAACAAGCATTTCGCTACACCCGCAATAACATCTGCAAAACACGTGTATGTGACCAATAACATTTGATTTGGTTAGATTTTAAATGAACCCTCTTGGAATGATTGATACATGGTAGCAAAGTTAGCAACTTTTACTTTCAGAGGATAAGAAAATAATACCAGAGAAATGTAGAAACAATGCCTTTTTTGTTAGAATACACTGAAACAGACCTTAAGGCTGCATGACTGGGTTTGCAACAACGTTTTCTCAACAGCAGTAGACTTTTGCTGTTCATAATCAACTCTTGATAGAAATTTTCCCTGTTCCACAGCAAGAGGATAATACTAGCCTGCTACCCAATGTCCAGAGAGAGAGAGAGAAAGTTTGTTTGCTCTGAGTGAACAGAACTTTCACTGTAGATCAGAGATAAATATCAAACAGACAGAACATCCTGGTATTTTAGCTACCACCTCATTTTCTGTCAGCACAGGAAAGATCAAGTTGCGGTTTTCTGACTGTTGGGTGAAACACCCAGATATCACTCCTCACTCTCCACACTGACTGTGTCCCAAATATCACCCTATTCCCTACATAGTGCACTACATTTGAACAGAGCCCTATGTGCAAAAATGAGCCCTATGTTGTGCTGCAATCTTCATTGATCTGGCGAAGGCATTTGGCACTTCAGACCATTCCATTCTTGTGGGTCGACGAAACAGTTTTGGTGCCTCTGAGCAGTCGCTGGTCTGATTTGCTAATTACCTGTCTCATAGAGTACAATTGGTTAAATCTGAACATCTGCTGTTTCAGCTCCTGCCTGTCGCTGAATCCTAGGCCCCACGCTCTTCTCAATTTACATCAACAACACAGCTCAGGCAGTTAGAAGCTGTTAGAAGCTGTCTCACCCTATTCCAACTAAACTACTGTGCCTGGCTCTTCTATGTTGAACATAATAAGCGGCTCTTTATCCACCAGATGTGTACCAAACTCACTAAAAGTGGCAGTAATAAAGCCTCTCTTGAAAAAGCCAAACCTTGACCCAACAAATATAAAAAACTATCGGCCTATATCTAATCGCCCATTCCTCTCAAACATTTTAGAAAAAGCTGTTGTGCATCAACTCACTGCCTTCCTGAAGACAAACGATGTATACGAAACGCTTCAGTCTTGTTTTAGACCCCATCATAGCACTGAGACTGCACTTGTGAAGGTGGTAAATGACCTTTTAATGGCGTCAGACCGAAGCTCTGCATCTGTCCTAGTGCTCCTAGACCTTAGTGCTGCGTCTGATACCATCGATTAGCACTTTATTTTGGAGAGATTGGAAACCGAAAATGGTCGACACGGACAAGTTCTGACCTGGTTTAGATGTTATCTGTTAGAAAGATATCAGTTTGTCCTCTGACAAATCAACTGTAAATGTTGGTGTTCTTCAAGGCTCCGTTTTAGGACCACTATTGTTTTCACTATATATTTTACCTCTTGGGGATGTCATTTGGAAACATAACGTTAACTTTCACTGCTATGCGGATGACACACAGCTGTACATTTCGGTGAAACATGGTGAAGCACCAAAATTGCTCTTCCTGTGTTTCAGACATAAGGAAGGACAAAACAGAGATGCTCGATCGAGGTCCCAAGAAACAAAGAACTTCTGTTGAATCTGACAATTAATCTTGATGGTTATACAATCGTCTCAAATAAAACTGTGAAGGCGTTACTCTGGACCCTGATTTCTCTTTTGACAAACATATCAAGACTGTTTCAAGGACAGCTTTTTTCCATCTACGTAACATTGCAAAAATCTGAAACTTTCTGTCCATAACTGATGCAGAAAAATTAATCCATGCTTTTGTCACTTCTAGGTTAGACATCCAACTTCCGGCGCCGACAGAGATGGCCACCTCGCTTCGCGTTCCTAGGAAACTATGCAGTTTTTTGTTTTTTTACGTGTTATTTCTTCCTGGTAAGAAGAGGGGCGGGGGCGTATGCCTTATGGCTAACGAGACGTGGTGTGATCACAAAAACATACAGGAACTCAAATCCTTCTGTTCACCTGATTTAGAATTCCTCACAATCAAATGTCGACCGCATTATCTACCAAGGGAATTCTCTTCGATTATAATCACAGCCGTATATATTCCCCCCCAAGCAGACACATCGATGGCTCTGAACGAACTTTATTTGACTCTTTGCAAACTGGAACAAGACTCCCTAAATTGTATCAGCATATCGATTGCGCATCCAGGGCTGGCAAAACCTTGGATCATTGCTATTCTAACTTCCGCGACGCATAAAAGGCCCTGCTCCGCCTTCCTTTCGGAAAAGCTGACTACGACTCCATTTTGTTGATCCCTGCCTACAGACAGAAACTAAACCAAGAAGCTCCCACGCTGAGGTCTGTCCAACGCTGTTCCGACCAATCTGATTCCACACTCCAAGACTGCTTCCATCACGTGGACTGGGATATGTCTTGTATTGCGTCAGACAACAACATTGACGAATACGCTGATTCGGTGGGCGAGTTCATTAGAACGTGCGTTGAAGATGTCGTTCCCATAGCAACGATTAAAACATTCCCAAACCAGAAACCGTGGATTGATGGCAGCATTCACGTGAAACTGAAAGCGCGAACCACTGCTTTTAATCAGGGCAAGGTGACCGGAAACATGACCGAATACAAACAGTGTAGCTATTCCACCCGCAAGGCAATCAAACAAGCTAAGCATCAGTATAGAGACAAAGTAGAATCTCAATTCAATGGCTCAGACACAAGAGGTATGTGGCAGGGTCGACAGTCAATCACGGATTACAAAAAGAAAACCAGCCCCGTCACGGACCAGGATGTCTTGCTCCCAGGCAGACTAAATAACTTTTTTGCCCGCTTTGAGGACAATACAGTGCCACTGACAGGGCCTGCCACGAAAACATGCAGACTCTCCTTCACTGCAGCCGAGGTGAGTAAAACATTTAAACGTGTTAACCCTCGCAAGGCTGCAGGCCCAGACGGCATCCCCAGCCGCGCCCTCAGAGCATGCTCACACCAGCTGGCTGGTGTGTTTACAGACATATTCCATCAATCCCTATCCCAGTCTGCTGTTCCCACATGCTTCAAGAGGGCCACCATTGTTCCTGTTCCCAAGAAAGCTAAGGTAACTGACCTAAACGACTAACTCCCTGTAGCATTTACTTACCGCCCAAATAGGTCCACAGACGATGCAATCTCAACCACACTGCACACTGCCCTAACCCATCTGGACAAGAGGAATACCTATATGAGAATGCTGTTCATCGACTACAGCTCGGCATTTAACACCATAGTACCCTCCAAGCTCGTCATCAAGCTCGAGACCCTGGGTCTGTGCAACTGGGTACTGGACTTCCTGACGGGCCGCCCCCAGGTGATGAGGGTAAGCATCAACATCTCCACCCCGCTGATCCTCAACACTGGGGCCCCACAAGGGTGTGTTCTGAGCCCTCTCCTGTACTCCCTGTTCACCCCGACTGCGTGGCCACACACTCCTCCAACTCAATCATCAAGTTTGCGGACGACACAACAGTGGTAGGCTTGATTACCAACAACGACGAGACGGCCTACAGGGAGGAGGTGAGGGCCCTCGGAGTGTGGTGTCAGGAAAATAACCTCACACTCAACGTCAACAAAACTAAGGAGATGATTGTGGACTTCAGGAAACAGCAGAGGGAACACCCCCTATCCACATCGATGGAACAGTAGTGGAGAGGGTAGTAAGTTTTAAGTTCCTCGGCATACACATCACAGACAAACTGAATTGGTCCACCCACACAGACAGCATCGTGAAGAAGGCGCAGCAGCACCTCTTCAACCTCAGGAGGCTGAAGAAATTCGGCTTGTCACCAAAAGCACTCACAAACTTCTATAGATGCACAATCGAGAGCATCCTGGCGGGTTGTATCACCGCCTGGTACGGCAACTGCTCCGCCCACAACCGTAAGGCTCTCCAGAGGGTAGTGAGGTCTGCACAACGCATCACCGGGGGCAAACTACCTGCCCTCCAGGACACCTACACCACCCGATGTTACAGGAAGGCCATAAAGATCATCAAGGACAACAACCACCCGAGCCACTGCCTGTTCACCCCGCTATCATCCAGAAGGCGAGGTCAGTACAGGTGCATCAAAGCTGGGACCAAGAGACAGAAGCTGTTTTTCAATCTCAAGGCCATCAGACTGTTAAACAGCCACCACTAACATTGAGTGGCTGCTGCCAACACACTGACTCAACTCCAGCCACTTTAATAATGGGAATTGATGGGAAATGATGTAAAATATATCACTAGTCACTTTAAACAATGCTACCTAATATAATGTTTACATACCCTACATTATTCATCTCATATGTATACGTACAGTGCCTTGCGAAAGTATTTGGCCCCCTTGAACTTTGAGACCTTTTGCCACATTTTAGGCTTCAAACATAAAGATATAAAAACTGTATTTTTTTGTGAAGAATCAACAACAAGTGGGACACAATCATGAAGTGGAACGACATTTATTGGATATTTCAAACTTTTTTAACAAATCAAAAACTGAAAAATTGGGCGTGCAAAATTATTCAGCCCCTTTACTTTCAGTGCAGCAAACTCTCTCCAGAAGTTCAGTGAGGATCTCTGAATGATCCAATGTTGACCTAAATGACTAATGATGATAAATACAATCCACCTGTGTGTAATCAAGTCTCCGTATAAATGCACCTGCACTGTGATAGTCTCAGAGGTCCGTTTAAAAGCGCAGAGAGCATCATGAAGAACAAGGAACACACCAGGCAGGTCCAAGATACTGTTGTGAAGAAGTTTAAAGCCAGATTTGGATACAAAAAGATTTCCCAAGATTTAAACATCCCAAGGAGCACTGTGCAAGCGATAATATTGAAATGGTAATATTAATAATATTGAAATGGAAGGAGTATCAGACCACTGCAAATCTACCAAGACCTGGCCGTCCCTCTAAACTTTCAGCTCATACAAGGAGAAGACTGATCAGAGATGCAGCCAAGAGGCCCATGTTCACTCTGGATGAACTGCAGAGATCTACAGCTGAGGTGGGAGACTCTGTCCATAGGACAACAATCAGTCGTATATTGCACAAATCTGGCCTTTATGGAAGAGTGGCAAGAAGAAAGCCATTTCTTAAAGATATCCATAAAAAGTGTTGTTTAAAGTTTGCCACAAGCCACCTGGGAGACACACCAAACATGTGGAAGAAGGTGCTCTGGTCAGATGAAACCAAAATTGAACTTTTTGGCAACAATGCAAAACGTTATGTTTGGCGTAAAAGCAACACAGCTAATCACCCTGAACACACCATCCCCACTGTCAAACATGGTGGGGGACAGCATCATGGTTTGGGCCTGCTTTTCTTCAGCAGGGACAGGGAAGATGGTTAAAATTGATGGGAAGATGGATGGAGCCAAATACAGGACCATTCTGATGGAGTCTGCAAACCTGAGACTGGGACGGAGATTTGTCTTCCAACAAGACAATGATCCAAAACATAAAGCAAAATCTACAATGGAATGGTTCAAAAATAAACATATCCAGGTGTTAGAATGGCCAAGTCAAAGTCCAGACCTGAATCCAATCGAGAATCTGTGGAAAGAACTGAAAACTGCTGTTCACAAATGCTCTCCATCCAACCTCACTGAGCTCGAGCTGTTTTGCAAGGAGGAATGGGAAAAAATTCAGTTTCTCGATGTGCAAAACTGATAGAGACATACCCCAAGCGACTTACAGCTGTAATCGCAGCAAAAGGTGGCGCTACAAAGTATTAACTTAAGGGGGCTGAATAATTTTGCACGCTCAATTTTTCAGTTTTTGATTTGTTAAAAAAGTTTGAAATATCCAATAAATGTCGTTCCACTTCATGATTGTGTCCCACCTGTTGTTGATTCTTCACAAAAAAATACAGTTTTATATCTTTATGTTTGAAGCCTGAAATGTGGCAAAAGGTCGCAAAGTTCAAGGTGGCCGAATACTTTCGCAAGGCACTGTATATACTGTACTCTATATCATCTACTGCATCTTTATGTAATACATGTATCACTAGCCACTTTAACTATGCCACTTTGTTTACATACTCATCTCATATGTATATACTGTACTCGATACCATCTACTGTATCTTGCCTATGCTGCTCTGTACCATCACACATTCATATATCTTTATGTACATATTCTTTATCCCCTTACACTTGTGTGTATAAGACAGTAGTTTTGGAATTGTTAGTTCGATTACTTGTTGGTTATTACTGCATTGTCGGAACTAGAAGCACAAGCATTTCGCTACACTCGCATTAACATCTGCTAACCATGTGTATGTGATAAATAAAATTTCATTTGATTTGACTACTGAAATGCTGTACTTTCCGGCTACCTGGATAAAGCACTAAATAAACTTCAGTTAGTGCTAAATACGGCTGCTGGAGTCTTGACTAGAACCAAAAAAAAATATTATATTACTCCAGTGCTAGCCTCTCTACACTGGCTTCCTGTTAAGGCAAGGGCTGATTTCAAGGTTTTACTGCTAACCTACAAAGCATTACGGGGAGTTCTTTCGATTGGTCCTGCCGTACATACCTCCACGTACGCTACGGTCACAGGACGCAGGCCTCCTAACTGTCACTAGAATTTCTAAGCAAGCTGGAGGCAGGGCTTTCTCCTATAGAGCTCCATTTTTATGGAATGGTCTGCCTACCCATGTCAGAGACGCAAACCCGGTCTCAACCTTTAAATCTTTACTGAAGACTCATCTCTTCAGTAGATCCTATGATTGAGTGTTGTCTGGCCCAGGAGTGTGAAGGTGAACGGAAAGGCACTGGAGCAACGAACTGCCCTTGCTGTCTCTGCCTGGCCGGTTCCCCTCTCTCCACTGGGATTCTCTGCCTCTAACCCTATTACAGGGGCAGAGTCACTGGCTTACTGGTGCTCTTCCATGCCGTCCCTAGGAGGGGTGTGTCACTTGAGTGTGTTGAGTCACTGACGTTATCTTCCTGTCCGGGTTGCCCCCCCCCTCTTGGGTTGTGCCGTGGCGGAGATCTTTTTGGGCTATACTCGGCCTTGTCTCAGGATGGTAAGTTGGTGGTTGAAGATATCCCTCTAGTGGTGTGGGGACTGTGCTTTGGCAAAGTGGGTGGGGTTATATCTTGCCTGTTTTTCCCTGTCTCTAGAGACAGCAGGAGCGGTAGAGGTACTTTGAATGATCAGATATGAAAAGTCAACTGAGCCTTTCTAGGGAGTTTTTCCTAGCCAACATGCTTCTACACCTGCATTGCTTGCTGTTTGGCGTTTTAGGCTGGGTTTCTGTACAGCACTTTGTGACATCAGCTGATGTAAGAAGGGCTTTATAAATACATTTAATTGATTGATTGATCCACTTCTATGGAAATAATCACATAATGTCACTAATCACATTACCAAGCTGCAGGCTAAGGTTAAATCTAGACTCGGTTTTATTTACCGCAATTGCTCGTCCATCACCCCAGCTTCCAAACTAACCTTTGATTCAGATTTGCATCCTCCCCATGTTTGATTACGGAGACGGAATTTACAGATCAGTAGGTAAGGGTGCACTTGAGCAGCTAGACTTTCTGTACCATTCGGTCATCAGATTTGCCACCCATGCTTCTTATAGAACACGTCACTGTGCTTTGTATTCCTCTGTAAAAAGGCCTTCTCTTTATATGAGATGCAAAACCCACTGGTTGATGCTCATCTACAAAATCCCTCTTAGGCCTCACTCTCCCTTACCTGAGATACCAACCCTTATTCTTTACACATAGCACCCGTTCCAAAGCAAACATTCCTGTTTTTTTTCAGTTCGTTGCAGCTAGCGACTGAAAAGATCTACACAAATCCCTAAGCTAAAAAATGTTGTCTCTTTCCCAGCTTTCAGGGACTCAGACTTTGACATTTTTGCTGAGAGTTGTAGCTGTTATGTGAAGCAAAAACTGTTGCTAATATTGTTTGGTGTCTGCCCACTCAAGTTTAAAATTGTTATCATCTATCGCCCACCAGGTGCCCTTGGAGAGCTCCTCAATGAGACTTACACCTCGGTAAGCTAATTTCCTGATGATAGCTCACCACTCATCATACTGGGTGACTTCAACCTCCCGACGCCGGACTTAAATTAATTTATTTTCACTCCTTTCCTCTTTTGACCTAACCCTTTCTCACTCACCTCCTACTCACATTGCAGGCAATACGCTTGATATCATCTTTACTAGAGGCTGTTAACCTACTAATCTTACTGTAAAACCCCTCCAGGTTTCTGATCACTACTTTGTTTCCCTTTCTGCCAAAGCAGCAGCTACTCTTCTTGGGGTACAGCAAAATTAAGGCAGTTTATACAATTTTAAAAACATTACAATACATTCAGGCTCCTACCCCACCACTACCACATATCTACAGAACTAAATCCATGTGTATGTATAGTGCATATGTTATTGTGTGTGTGTGTGTGTGTGTGTGTGTGTGTGTGTATGCATGTGTCTGTGCCAATGTTTGTGTTGCTTCACAGTCCCTGCTGTTCCTTAAGGTGGTTTTTTAATCTGTTTTTTAAATTTAATTTCGCTGCTTGCTTCAGTTACTTGATGTGGAATACAGTTCCATGTAGTTATGGCTCTATGTAGTACTGTGTGCCTCCCATAGTATGCATGGGTGTCTGAGCTGTGTGGCAATAGTTTAGACAGACAGCTAAGGGTGCATTCAACATGTCAATACCTCTCATAAATAAAAGTAGTGATGAAGTCAATCTCTCCTCCACTTTCGCCACTGCAATCTTCGCTCTCTCTCTTCCACTACTCTCCCCATTTCTATCCTATCCTCTCTTCCTTCTGCTAAATCCTTCTTCCACCTGTCTCCTGATGCTGCCTCTTTGACCCTATTCTCCTCCCTTTCTGCATCCTTTGACTCTCACTGTTTCCTTTCCTCCTGGCCAGCCCAACCTTCCCCTTCCTGTGTGCTAACAGTACAGGGCTTTATGCAGCTGAGCGGAAATGGAGGAAAACTAAGCTTCCGAAGGACCCATTATCCCTCCCTCCTCTTTATCGTCTCTTCCTCTGTATCCACTGCTGAAGCCACTTTCTATTAGTCTAAATTTCAAGCTTTGCCTCCAACCCTGGGATACTCTTCTCCACTTTCTCATACCTTCTTCATCTTCCACCTCTGTCGCCTATCTCCTCCTTCTCTGCAGATAATTTTGTTAACCTCTTTGGAAAGAAAGGTTGATGACATCCACTCTTTCACTCACACTTTTACTGGTCCCACTCACACAGAACTATGCCTTGACCTCTTTCTCCCCTCTCTCTCCAGGTGAAATCCTGCGACTAGTGATGTCCGGCCGCCCGACAACCTGCCCACTCGACCCCATCCCCTCTTCCCTTCTCCCGACCTTCTCTCATTCCTCACTTCCATCATCAACTCATCCCTGACTACTGGCTGCATCCCCTCTGACTTCAAAATGTCGCTCCCCTCCGCAAGAAACCAACACTCGACCCAGACTGGTATCTCTTCTTTCTTTTCTTTCCAAAACACTTGAGCATGTTGTCTCTAACCAACTCTCACATTATCTCACTCAGAACAATCTATCCTTTCATTGCTGTGCGGATTACACTCGGCTACTCTTCTCCTTCCCCCGTTCTGACCAACAAGTTGCAACACACATCTCTGGCAGACATCTCAGCTCATCACCTCAGGCTCAACTCCAGGAAAGGCCTGTTCTCTCCAAGACCTCTCCATCACAGTCACAACTCCACAGTGTCCACCTCCCAGAGTGATTTTGGCGTGACCGTGAACAACACCCTGCCATTCTCTGCAAACATCAATTCGCTCCTGTAGGTTCATGCTCTACAACATCCATAGAGTTTGACCTTTGCTCACACAGGAAGTCTTCCTAAGTTTTTATTTTTTACCTTTTATTTAACTAGGCAAGTCAGTTAAGAACAAATTCTTATTTTCAATGACGGCCTAGGAACAGTGGGTTAACTGTCTGTTCAGGGGCAGAACCACAGATTTGTACCTTGTCAGCTCGGGGATATGAACTTGCAACCTTTCGGTTACTAGTCCAACGCTCTAACCACTGTCTGTCTGTCTTTTAGAAAGCACCCTGGAATTATACTCCAACCTTGAGAGAAAGTCTAGATATCCTGTCTGTATGGCATCAGCTGACATTTTCCATCCTGTTACCTCATCAGCATTGTTACCTCATCAGCATAATGATACCTCATCAGCATAGCATGTGTCTGTATAGTAGTGTCATAATGTTACCTCATCAGCATAATGATACCTCATCAGCATAGCATGTGTCTATATAGTAGTGTCATAATGTTACCTCATCAGCATAACATTACCTCATCAGCATAATGATACCTCATCAGCATAGCATGTGTCTATATAGTAGTGTCATAATGTTACCTCATCAGCATTGTTACCTCATCAGCATAATGATACCTCATCAGCATAGCATGTGTCTGTATAGTAGTGTCATAATGATACCTCATCAGCATAGCATGTGTCTGTATAGTAGTGTCATAATGATACCTCATCAGCATAGCATGTGTCTGTATAGTAGTGTCATAATGTTACCTCATCAGCATAATGATACCTCATCAGCATAGCATGTGTCTATATAGTAGTGTCATAATGTTATCTCATCACCATAGCAGGTGTCTATATAGTAGTGTCATAATGATTCCTGATCAGCATAATGTTACCTCATCAGCATAGCATATGTCTATATAGTAGCGTCATAATGTTACCCCATCAGAATAGCAGGTATATATGATAGTGTCATAATGTTACCTCATCAGCATAATGTTACCTCATCAGCATAATGTTACCTCATCAGCAGAGCAGGTATATGTGATAACATTATTATACTATCACATCAGCATAGCATGTATCTCTATAGTAATGTCATAAGTTTACCTCATCAGCATAATGTTACCTCATCACCATAGCATGTGTCTATATAGTAATGTCCTAAGTTTACCTCATCAGCATAATGTTATCTCATCACCATAGCATGTGTCTATATAGTAGCGTCATAATGTTACCTCATCAGAATAGCAGGTATATATGATAGTGTCATAATGTTACCTCATCAGAATAGCAGGTATATATGATAGTGTCATAATGTTACCTCATCAGAATAGCAGGTATATATGATAGTGTCATAATGTTACCTCATCAGAATAGCAGGTATATATGATAGTGACATAATGTTACCTCATCAGCATAATGTTACCTCATCAGCAGAGCTCGAATATGTGATAACATTATTATACTATCTCTATAGTAATGTCATAAGTTTACCTCATCAGCATAATGTGACCTCATCACCATAGTATGTGTCTATATAGTAGTGTCATAATGTTATCTCATCAACATAGCATGTGTCTATATAGTAGTGTCATAATGTTATCTCATCAGCATAGCATGTATCTCTATAGTAATGTCATAAGTTTACCTCATCAGCATAATGTTACCTCATCACCATAGTGTCTATATAGTAGTGTCGTAATGTTACCTCATCAGCATAATGTTACCTCATCAGCATAATGTTACCTCATCAGCATAGCATGTATCTCTATAGTAATGTCATAAGTTTACCTCATCAGCATAATGTAAATGTAAATGTAATGTTACCTCATCAGCATAGCAGGTGTCTATATATGGCAGTGTCATAATGTTACCTCATCAGCATAGCATGTGTCTATATAGTAGTGTCATAATGTTATCTCATCACCATAGCAGGTGTCTATATAGTAGTGTCGTAATGTTATCTCATCAGCACAGCAGGTATATATGTAGTAGTGCCATAATGTTACCTCTTTGCCGATTAATCTATGGGCTCACTTGTACAAAATGAATTTCTTGCAACCAATGGGCATACATCTAGGGGAGTATTTGTATGTCAACTCAAACCTTATGTCTCCCACTTGTGTTTTGCATGCAGCAACAGCCTTCCAATGACCTTCCACCTCCCCACCACCCCCAACTGAAGATCCGTAATCGGATCCCCATTCTCCCAGTGTGGGGAGGGGCGGGGGGGGTCGATGCCAGCTGCCCAGCATAGGGCAACCTGTCACCAGCATCTTGCTCTAAGGAGCATTCCTCTGAGACTGGGCCAACCCCAAGCTATTCAATAAAATTCCATGTTGTGTTCTGTCTCTGTTGTCATACAGTTAAGCCTATAATCAATCTAGTTGGATTTCAATCTGAATTTCAGTGAATATTCTGTATGCTAATGTCATTGCTTTTGTACTTTGATGAAATACCTGGTTGTCAAACATGGAGCATACCTGTTGTTATGGGGCTGTCACATTTCAATATCCTTTTTTATAGAAAATGGCTGCTGCTCTATGATTTTCTGTGGTAGTGGTACCAACTAATAGTACTTTTACAGATTTACAATAGCTCAATGTGTTCACTGACATTTTGATGGTTACTATTTCTAGCCTTAATGCTAAATCACAAACACAGTAGAAAACGCAGTCGTGTGATTATGAAATCAGTCGTGAGATTATGAAATCAGTCGTGCGATTGTGAAATCAGTCGTGCGATTGTGAAATCAGTCGTGCGATTGTGAAATCAGTCGTGCGATTGTGAAATCAGTCGTGCGATTGTGAAATCAGTCGTGCGATTATGAAATCAGTCGTGCGATTATGAAATCAGTCGTGAGATTGTGAAATCAGTCGTGCGATTGTGAAATCAGTCGTGCGATTGTGAAATCAGTCGTGCGATTGTGAAATCAGTCGTGCGATTGTGAAATCAGTCGTGCGATTATGAAATCAGTCGTGATTATGAAATCAGTCGTGTGATTATGAAATCAGTCGTGATTATGAAATCAGTCGTGCGATTGTGAAATCAGTCGTGCGATTGTGAAATCAGTCTTGCGATTATGAAATCAGTTGTGGGATTATGAAATCAGTTGTGGGATTATGAAATCAGTCGTGTGATTATAAAATCAGTCTTGTTATAATGAAATCAGTTATGAGATTATGAAATCAGTTGCGTTATTGTAAAATCAGTCACCTTAATTATGACAGTCACATTGGAGAAGTGGCTGTGCCTCGTTACCAAGTCAAATTAGTTACTGTTGCACTAAATGAGAAAACACTTACAATAGCCCCCAGCTGTTGACCAAAAAGTAGGAGGGTGACCGCTTTGTTGTTATTTGAACTTATTATAACTTATTATCAAATCAAATCAAATTGTCACATGCGCCGAATACAACAGGTTTACCCCAGAGAAATACTTACTTACAAGCCCTTAATTAACCAACAGTGCAGTTAAGAAAAATAACAAAACAATTCAAGTTTAAAAAAGTTACAAATAATTAAAGAGCAGCAGTAAAATAACAATGGTGAGGCTATATTCAGGGTGTTTACGGTACAGAGTCAATGTGGAGGCTATATACAGGGGGGTACTGGTACAGAGTCAATGTGGAGGCTATATACAGGGGGGTACCAGTACAGAGTCAATGTGGAGGCTATATTCAGGGTGTTTACGGTACAGAGTCAATGTGGAGGCTATATACAGGGGGTACTGGTACAGAGTCAATGTGGAGGCTATAAACAGGGTATTACGGTACAGAGTCAATGTGGAGGCTATATACAGGGGGTACCGGTACAGAGTCAATGTGGAGGCTATATACAGGGAGTACCGGTACAGAGTCAATGTGGAGGCTATATACAGGGGGTACCGGTATTATTGACTGTATGTTTGTTTTACTCCATGTGTAACTCTGTGTCGTTGTATGTGTCGAACTGCTTTGCTTTATCCAGGCCAGGTCGCAATTGTAAATGAGAACTTGTTCTCAACTTTCCGTACCTGGTTAAATAAAGGTGAAATAAATAAAAAAGAGTCAATGTGGAGGCTATATACAGGGGGTACCGGCACATAGTCAATGTGGAGGCTATATACAGGGGGTACCGGTACAGAGTCAATGTGGAGGCTATATACAGGGGGTACCGGTACAGAGTCAATGTGGAGGCTATATACAGGGGGGTACCAGCACAGAGTCAATGTGGAGGCTATATACAGGGGGTACCAGTACAGAGTCAATGTGGAGGCTATATACAGGGGGTACAGGTACAGAGTCAATGTGGAGGCTATATACAGGGGGGTACCAGTACAGAGTCAATGTGGAGGCTATATACAGGGGGGTACCAGTACAGAGTCAATGTGGAGGCTATATACAGGGGGGTACCAGTACAGAGTCAATGTGGAGGCTATATAGCGGGGGTACCGGTACAGAGTCAATGTGGAGGCTATATACAGGGGGTACCGGTACAGAGTCAATGTGGAGGCTATATACATGGGGTACCAGTACAGAGTCAATGTGGAGGCTATATACAGGGGGTACCGGTACAGAGTCAATGTGGAGGCTATATACAGGGTGTACCGGCACAGAGTCAATGTGGAGGCTATATACAGGGGGTACCGGTACAGAGTCAATGTGGAGGCTATATACAGGGTGTTACGGTACAGAGTCAATGTGGAGGCTATATACAGGGGGTACCAGTACAGAGTCAATGTGGAGGCTATATACAGGGGGTACCAGTACAGAGTCAATGTGGAGGCTATATACAGGGGGGTACCAGTACAGAGTCAATGTGGAGGCTATATACATGGGGTACCAGTACAGAGTCAATGTGGAGGCTATATACAGGGGGTACCGGTACAGAGTCAATGTGGAGGCTATATACAGGGTGTACCGGCACAGAGTCAATGTGGAGGCTATATACAGGGGGTACCGGTACAGAGTCAATGTGGAGGCTATATACAGGGTGTTACGGTACAGAGTCAATGTGGAGGCTATATACAGGGGGTACCAGTACAGAGTCAATGTGGAGGCTATATACAGGGGGTGCCAGTACAGAGTCAATGTGGAGGCTATATACAGGGGGTACCAGTACAGAGTCAATGTGGAGGCTATATACAGGGGGTACCGGCACAGAGTCAATGTGGAGGCTATATACTGGGGGTACCGGTACAGAGTCAATGTGGAGGCTATATACAGGGTGTTACGGTACAGAGTCAATGTGGAGGCTATATACGGCGGGTACCGGTACAGAGTCAATGTGGAGGCTATATACAGGGTGTTACGGTACAGAGTCAATGTGGAGGCTATATACAGGGGGTACCGGTACAGAGTCAATGTGGAGGCTATATACAGGGTGTTACGGTACAGAGTCAATGTGGAGGCTATATACAGGGGGTACCGGTACAGAGTCAATGTGGAGGCTATATACAGGGTGTTACGGTACAGAGTCAATGTGGAGGCTATATACAGGGGGTACCGGCACAGAGTCAATGTGGAGGCTATATACAGGGGGGTACCAGTACAGAGTCAATGTGGAGGCTATATACAGGGGGGTACCAGTACAGAGTCAATGTGGAGGCTATATACAGGGGGTACCGGTACAGAGTCAATGTGGAGGCTATATACAGAGGGGTACCGGTACAGAGTCAATGTGGAGGCTATATACAGGGGGGTACCGGTACAGAGTCAATGTGGAGGCTTTATACAGAGGGGTACCAGTACAGAGTCAATGTGGAGGCTATATACAGGGGGGGTACCGGTACAGAGTCAATGTGGAGGCTATATACAGGGGGTGCCTGTCAGAGTCAATGTGGAGGCTATATACAGGGCGTGCCGGTACAGAGTCAATGTGGAGGCTATATACAGAGGGGTACCAGTACAGAGTCAATGTGGAGGCTATATACAGGGGGTACCGGTACAGAGTCAATGTGGAGGCTATATACAGGGGGTACCGGTACAGAGTCAATGTGGAGGCTATATACAGAGGGGTACCAGTACAGAGTCAATGTGGAGGCTATATACAGAGGGGTACCAGTACAGAGTCAATGTGGAGGCTATATACAGAGGGGTACCAGTACAGAGTCAATGTGGAGGCTATATACAGAGGGGTACCAGTACAGAGTCAATGTGGAGGCTATATACAGGGGGGTACCAGTACAGAGTCAATGTGGAGGCTATATACAGGGGGTACCAGTACAGAGTCAATGTGGAGGCTATATACAGGGGGTACCGGTACAGAGTCTATGTGGAGGCTATATACAGGGGGGTACCAGTACAGAGTCAACGTGCGAGTGCAACGGTAAGTCAAAGTAATTGACATAATATGTACATGTAGGTAGAGTTATTAAAGTGACTATGTGACTATGCATCATTGGCAGCAACATTATGTACAAAATAAGTTCCAAACAATGCGAAAAAACAAACAAAATAGCACTGTTGGTTAAGAGCCCATAAAATGGCAGCCATTCCCTCCGGCACCATTACCAGCTCTGATACGAGTTTGTGAAAAAAAACAGTCCTGTGGAGTTGGGTCCTGTCCTCAGGGTGCTTTGCAGTACCTCATTAGTAAAACGACTATCAGCAGGGGTCATACACACACACACACACACATACACACATACACAGAAAATCACCAAAAAAACACTATTAGTAGGGGTCATTGTGGTCATTGGAGCTGTCTCCTTGGTAGAGCAGCCATGGTTGAGACTTGCAGGGCTTCATTGAGGAACAATAACAAGTGGTTACAGATGGAAAGCCAACAATTATTATTAGAATCCATGGGATGAGTCCCAACTGCCACCCAATTCTTTATATACTTCACTACTTTTGACCAGGGCCTATAGGGTAGTATATAGTTCACTACTTTTGACCAGGGCCTATAGGGTAGTATATAGTTCATTACTTTTAACCATGACCTATAGGGTTACAGGGTTTAGGCTATATAGTTCACTACTTTTGACCAGGGTCTATAGGGTAGTATATAGTTCACTACTTTTGACCAGGGCCTATAGGGTAGTATATAGTTCACTACTTTTGACCAGGGCCTGTAGGGTTCCAGGGAATAGGCTATATAATTCACTACTTTTGACCAGGGCCTATAGGGTAGTATATAGTTCACTACTTTTGACCAGGGCCTATAGGATAGTATATAGTTCACTACTTTTGACCAGGACCTATAGGGTAGTATATAGTTCACTACTTTTGACCAGGGTCTATAGGGTAGTATATAGTTCACTACTTTTGACCAGGGCCTATAGGGTAGTATATAGTTCACTACTTTTGACCAGGGCCTGTAGGGTTCCAGGGAATAGGCTATATAATTCCCTACTTTTGACCAGGGCCTATAGGGTAGTATATAGTTCACTACTTTTGACCAGGGCCTATAGGGTAGTATATAGTTCACTACTTTTGACCAGGGCCTGTAGGGTTCCCGGGAATGGGCTGACATTTGCGACGCGGACCATGTCAAACATGATTACTGGGAAGCATAGTTACGTTTGAGGTCACTGTAGTTCGACTGTGGGGTTTGATGAAGGCAGAAACACGTCCATAACATGTGGCGGTTAAACTTTGATTATGATCACTGTCCGTCTTCATAACAGTCAGATTACTCCTGGGCTACAGCCCCCAAAGACTCATTAACTTAATGCTAACAGGGGGGGGGGGTCGCAAAAATAAATTCCCTGCTTTTCCGGAAATCCGTGCGGGAGGATTTAGGATTTCCTACTTATTCCCTCCTGAATCTGGGAATCCTCCAACTGAGATTTCAGGAAAACCAGGGAATTTATTGAAAGTTCTCAAAGTTCCCACGAGAGAGGTGGATGTAATGTGGCCTCAGTATGTTGTAAATCCTCCTCTGTGTGGACTGCTGACAGGCAGGTACTCATGTTTCACAGAGCTAGGGGAGGAAAGCGAGAGACCTTCACGGCTTCATCACACTGAAGTGAGTTGGTAAAACAAACAACTCTGTGCCCAAAATAACTCAGACACACAGAGAGAGAGAGAGAGGGAGACGGAGAGGGAGAGAGGGAGAGAGAGAAAGGGAGAGAGAGAAAGGGAGAGAGAGAGAGAGAGAGAGAGAGAGAGAGAGAGAGAGAGAGAGAATGTGTTCGTGCAGGGATTGGGCTATATATATATTCTCTAGTGACACACACAACCCACAACAAATAAAGTACAACGGTAATGAAGAGTGATTAATGTCTGTGGAGAGACCAAACATTAGCTTCCATTTTGTCTGGATGACAGCCACAATAATCATTATATGACCCTGTGGACCTGCTGACTTGACCTTCAATAGATCCTGGACAGTATTCTTTATGGTTTAAATGTATCCGTACAGTATCTGTGTTGTTCTGAACAGATTGGTTGTCTGCTTTTAGCATGCATGGACAATTGCTCAAATGGCTCCTAGGTGAAGTATCCCCTAGGTGCAAATCTAGGGTTAGCTTCCCCTCCTATTTATACATTGTAGTCAATTAGAAACGTCTATTTATACATTTTATCCAGAGAAAGTGCATACAATGTTCATACTTTTTCATTCTGGACTCCACAATCCAAACCTTAAGTAGAGGAAATGCAAAACTGAGAGGCAACTTCACCCTACTCTATGCTCTAAAGGCATGAAAAACTATGTACAGAACGTGAATCAACAAAGGTAGACCTAGGAGCACGTCTGACTCCACAGAGTAAACAATTATGTAAATCTCCTTCCCTGTGGACATACATCATTGTTTTTAAAGTCTAAAGTTTGGAATTGCAGTTGGATTACAGTTGGCATTCACATATAGCAGGGCGTCAGGTAGCCTAGCGTTTAGAGCGTTGGGCCAGTAAGCGAAAGGTCGCTGGTTTGAATAGCTGAGCGGACAAGGTGAAAATCTTTCAATGTACTCTTGAGCAAGGCACTTAACTGTAATTTTAATTTAACTGTAATTTGCTCCAGAGGCGACATCCTACTATGGCAGGACACTGTAAATATATATATATAATTAATCATTTCACTGTGCCTTGTATGTGGCGATAAACGTAAAAAAATTATCATGGTGTGAGTTCCAAATGGTACCCTATTCCCACTAGAGGTCATCTTACCACACCGCACATTGCCACACGTCACTTTACCCCACTACAGCTCACCACACCTCACCACACCTTACCACACCACACCTTAACTCAACTTACCACACTTCTACTTACCTCACTACATCTTTCCACACCTCATGTCACTACTCCACCCCTCACCTCACCACACTTTACCACACCACACCTCAGCTCACCACAGCTCAGCTCACCACAACACACTGCTTACCTTATCTCACCTTACCACACCTCATCTCACCACACCTCACCACACCTCATCTCACCATACCTCACCTCACCTTACCTCTCCACACCTTACCACACCTCAACTTACCACACCTCACCACACCTCATCTCATCTCACCATACCTCACCTCACCACGCCTCACCACACCTAACCTCACCTTACCACACCTCATCTCACCTCACCTTACCTTACCTCACCACACCTCAATTCTCCACACCTTACCACACCTCAACTTACCACACCTCACCACACCTCACCAAACCTCTCTCACCTCACACTACTACACCTTACCACACCTCACCTCACCCCACTACACCTTACCTCACCAATCCTCACCACACCTCACCACACCACACCACACCTTACCACACCTCAACTCACCACACTTCACCTCAACTCACCACACCTCACCTCAACTCACCAAAACACACCACAGCTCACCTCACCCCACCCCACCTCACTACACCTCACCACACCACACCACACCTCACCTCACCTCACCTTAACACACCTCAACTCACCACACCTCACCTCAACTCACCAAAATACACCACAGCTCACCTCACCCCACCCCACTCCACCCCACCCCACCTCACCACACCTCACCACACCACACCTCACCTCACCTCACCACACCACACCACACCGCACCTTACCACACCTCAACTCACCACACCTCACCTCAACTCACCAAAATACACCACAGCTCACCTCACCCCACTACACCTCACCTCACCACACCTCACCACACCGCAACTCACCACACCTCACCTCAACTCACCAAAATACACCACAGCTCACCTCACCCCACCCCACCCCACTACACCTCACAACGTCACCACATCACACCACAATGTCACCACACCACCCACAACATCATCACACCACCCACAACGTCACCACACCACCCACAACGTCACCACACCACCCACAATGTCACCACACCACCCACAACATCATCACACCATCCACAACGTCACCACACCACCCACAACGTCACTACACCACCCACAATGTCACCAAACCACACACAACATCACCACACCACACCACACAATGTCAACACACCACACACCATCTCACCACATCACACACAACGTCAACACACCACACACAAGGTTACCACACACAACGTCACCACACCACACACAAGGTCACCACACCACACACAATGTCACCACACCACTCACAACGTCACCACACCACACACAGGGTCACCACACACAACGTCAACACACCACACACAAGGTCACCACACACAACGTCACCACACCACACACAAGGTCACCACACCACACACAACGTCACCACACCACACACAGGGTCACCACACACAACGTCAACACACCACACACAAGGTCACCACACACAATGCCACCATATAAGGGTTCTGGCATGGCACTAGCCCTCTTGTCGTTAGAGAAATGTGCCTAGCAAATTCCACGACACGCCTGTGAACACAATGACATCACTGCCGCAGCCTGCAGTGCTAGGAGGTCACATGCATAACGGTGGTCTGAGGGTACGTCACCAATGGCACCCAATGGCACCCTATTCTCTGTATAGTGCACTACTTTTGGTCAGAGTCCTATGGGCCAAAGGGAACAGGGTGCCGTTTGGGGCTCAGCCTGGGCTTGGCAGGTTAGTAAGGCTGTAAAAGGAAGCTATCTCAGGCAGTGACACAACACAAGATAAGGGATACCTCCTGAATGGCACCCTATTCCCTATGTACGATACTACTTTTAACTAGGGCCCATAAGACCAAATAGGGAATGGGGTGCCATTTGGGATACACACAAGATAAGAAGAATGCACTCGGACATAACAGTCTCTTGACTCGTATCTGTATGTTATGACAGAGTGAAGCAGAAGTGTACTGAGAGAAGAGCTCTTAGGGTTTTATAGCTCATGGGTTGCGTCCCAATTGCCTTCTATCTGAAGTTTGCGCTTGCTCGCTCCCTCTCGTTGATATCAGAAGCATCGGCTTGATTTTAGCAGGGTGACCCGCCAAGAGTGAGCGGCCAAACAGGATTTAGGGCTGAGGTTAGGGTTTTGTTTGTCTGCCCACTGTTGGCTGCTGGAAATGCATCTGTCAGCCAACCAGCGCTAGTAACTAGAAACACTTGGTATTGTCCAAATTCCTCACAGATAAAGACCTGATGGGTTTGTTTACAGTGTTGGTGAGTAAGTAGGCTTACCAGAGTTAGGTTACAACACCTTCCAGTTTCTGAATTAAGATCTCTGAGTCGTGAAGGCCTCGGTCAAGAACATATCTGGGTAAATGGAATACCTCGGTCAAAACATAATGTCTAATTATTTTAAATACTTAGAAGTAGTTTTGACAATTTCACAGTAACATTCCCAGAATTCCTGGTTGCATTTCCTAGATTTTTATTTTATAAGTAGGCAAGTCAGTTAAGAACAAATTCTTATTTTCAATGACAGCCTAGGAACAGTGGGTTAACTGCCTTGTTCAGGGGCAGAACGACAGATTTTTACCTTGTCAGCTCGGGATTTGATCTTGTGACCTTCCAGTTACTAGTCCAACGCTCTAACCACTATGCTACCTGCCGCCCCCGCATGGTCTTCCAATCATGATTTATAGGAAAGCTGGGGAATTTTGGGTAGGTTTGCCCGATAGGTACAATGGCATCCACAGAACAGTGAGAACTAGAGTTGCAAACTTCTGGTAACTAATTTTCACTTTCAAAAATGTTCTGTGGATGCCATTGTACCTACCGGGCAGTGCAAGTATTTGAAAGTATGTATTTCACTCAGTCTGGAGTCATGTCACTTGACATGTTTTGGTTGTGTCCCAAATAGCATCCTATTCCCTATACAGTGCACTAGTCTTGACTAACAGAAACAGAGCCCTGTGGGCCCAGGACAAAGACTTGGTTGTGATTAACAGTATAGTAGTAGTGCCTGCAGATTGCGTGTAGATTCTAGTAATCTTTTGCACATGTTCTCGGGTGTATGTAATATACACTGCTCAAAAAAAATAAAGGGAACACTTAAACAACACAATGTAACTCCAAGTCAATCACACTTCTGTGAAATCAAACTGTATATACACTGCTCAAAAAAATAAAGGGAACACTAAAATAACACATCCTAAATCTGAATGAATTAAATATTCTTATTAAATACTTTTTTTATTTTAGTGTTCCCTTTATTTTTTTGAGCAGTGTATATACAGGTATACAGTTTGATTTCACAGAAGTGTGATTGACTTGGAGTTACATTGTGTTGTTTAAGTGTTCCCTTTATTTTTTGGAGCAGTTTATATACAGGTATACAGTTTGATTTCACAGAAGTGTGATTGACTTGGAGTTACATTGTGTTGTTTAAGTGTTCCCTTTATTTTTTGGAGCAGTTTATATACAGGTGTACAGTTTGATTTCACAGAAGTGTGATTGACTTGGAGTTACATTGTGTTGTTTAAGTGTTCCCTTTATTTTTTGGAGCGGTTTATATACAGGTGTACAGTTTGATTTCACAGAAGTGTGATTGACTTGGAGTTACATTGTGTTGTTTAAGTGTTCCCTTTATTTTTTGGAGCAGTTTATATACAGGTGTACAGTTTGATTTCACAGAAGTGTGATTGACTTGGAGTTACATTGTGTTGTTTAAGTGTTCCCTTTAGGTGTACAGTACCTTCAGAAAGTGTTCAGAACCCTTGACTCTTTCCACATGTTACTTTACAGCCTTATTCTCAAATTGATTCAATTCAATGTTTCCTCATTAGTCCACACAAAATACCCCATAATATATATATATAAAGTATATTTTAGCTAATTTATGAAACTTTTTATTTTTATATGACATTTACATAAGTATTCAGACCCTTTACTCAGTACTTTGGTTGAAGCACCTATTGCAGGGATTACAGCCTCCAGGCTCCTTGGGTGCTCCGTTCATCTGTGCATTCCTAGTATCCCAGTCTCTGCCACTGAAAAACATCCCCACAGCATGATGCTGCCACCACCATGCTTCACTGTAGGGATGGTGCCAGGTTTACTCCAGAAGTGAAGCTTGGCATTCAGGCCGAAGAGTTCAATCTTGGTTTCACCAGACCAGAGAATCTTGTTTGTCATGGTCTGAGAGTCTTTAGGTATCTTTTGACAAACTCCAATCGGGCTGTCATGTGCTTTTTACTGAGTAGTGGCTTCCGTCTGGCCACTCTACCATAAAGGCCTGATTGGTGGAGTGCTGCAGAAATGGTTGTCTTTCTGACATGTTCTCCCATCTCCACAGAAGAACTCTGGAGCTCTGTCAGAGTGACCATTGGGTTCTTGGTCAACTCCCTGACCAAGGCCCTTCTCCCCCGATTGCTCAGTTTGGCTGGGCGGTTAGAGTCTTGGTGGCTCCAAACTTCTTCCATTTAAGAATGATAAAGGCCACTGTGTTCTTGGGGACCTTCAATGCTGCAGAAATGTTTTGATACCTTTCCCTAGATCTGTGATTCGACACAATCTTATTTCGGAGCTCTACGGACAATTCGTTCGATCTCATGGCTTAGTTTTTGCTCTGACAATTACTGTCAACTGTGGGACCTTATATAGACAGGTGTTTGCCTTTCCAAATCATGTCAAATCAATTGAATATACCACAGGTGGACTCCAATCAAGTTGTAGAAATTGCTCAAGGTTGATCAATGGAAACAGGATGCACCTGAGCTCAATTTGGAGTCTCATAGCAGAGGGTCTGAGTACTTGTGCAAATAATATATTTATGTTTTTATTTCTAATATAATCGCAAAAATTCCAACAAAAACTGTTTTCTCTTTGTCATTATGGGGTATTGTGATGTCATTGCGGGGTACTGTGATGTCATTATGGGGTAATGTGATGTCATTATGGGGTATTGTGTGTAGAGATTTATAATCTATTTTAGAATAAGGCTGTAATGTAACAACATGTGGAATAAGTCTAAGGGTGTAAACACTTTCCGTAGGCACTGTACGTCAGGGTCAACAGTCAATTAAACATGGGTGGGACTAATGATCATAGTTTTCATGTGTGTTTTCAATCAAAATAATTGACAAGACACTATTGACACGGCAGCATGTTCAACAGGGCATTCTATTCGTATCATTTTAAACAATAATTCATAGATGTATGGCTTGGTCATAAGATAAAGATATTTTAAGTTACTAGTACCTAATAAGGCATATAATCTAGTCATCTGTTCTGTTCTGTGAACTTCAAAGTCCAGTCATTTGTTCTGTTCTGTGGACTTTAAATTCCAGTCATTGAAATGTTGGTCATGAAAACATGAAAGAAATTATATATGTTTAATTTGGCTTCATATCATACCATGGTTAAATGTGTATTGTCACTCCAATATGTGCCATACACGTGACTTGAAGTGCCTTCAAGTGACATCATGATCCAACAGAACTAAAACAATGCCAGGCAATACTGTGTATGTCAAAGTCTCAGGGACATAGAGATAACATATCTCTCTCTAAGTGGGGCTCGTAGCACATCACAGGGACTAGTTTTGCCAAGGCCAGCCGAATGACTTCACCCTTTCACTAAGTCAGTAACTAAGTCAGTCACTAAGTCAGTCAGTCAGTCAGTCACTAAGTCAGGCAGTCAGTCAGTCAGACAGTCAGACAGTCAGACAGTCAGACAGTCAGACAGTCAGACAGTCAGTCATAGAAAAGCTTTGCATCTATTGGGAAAGTGTCAAAGCTCTGAGCACACTAACCCTAACCTTAACCCTCCTCCCTCTTGGTTTGAGCACACTAACCCTAACGCCAACCGTAATTCTCCTACTCCTCTTCCACCTCCCCCACCTCCTACTCCCCACCTCTACCTCCTCCCCACCTCCACCTCCTACTCTCCCACCTCCACCTCCTCCACATCTCCACCTCCTCCACTTCCTCCCCACCTCTTCTTCCATTTCTACCTCCTCCACCTCCTCCTCACCTCTTCCACCTCATCCCCACCTCCTCCTACTCTTCTACCTCCTCCACATCATTCCGACCTCCTCCCCACCTCCTCCTCCTCCTTTACCTCCTCCACCTCATCCCCACCTCCTCCTCCTTCCACCTCCTCTACATCCTCCACCTCATCCCCACCTCCTCCTCTTCCACCTCATCCACCTCATCCCCACCTCCTCCACCTCCTTCCGACCTTCTCCTCACCACCTCCTCTTCCTCCTCCTCCTCTACCTCATCCTCTACCTCCTCCTACACCTCTTCCCCACTTCCTCTTCTGCCTCACCTTCTTCAGTCAACCCTCCTGGTGTGAGCACACTAACAAACAAGGAGACCTCTTGGGGGGGGGGGGGGCAACGACGGCACTCGCTTGTTTTGTAGATGGACCAACCAGTTGTCCTGGCAGATCTACGACTGCAGTTCACAGCCCAGAGTCCCAAATGGAGCCCTTTACTCTATCAACCCTCCTATCAACTCTCCTCTCTAGTGCGCTACTTTAGACGAGGGTTAATCCCTATAAATTATACTACTTTAGACGAGGGTTAATGCCTATAAATTATACTACTTAGACCAGGGTTAATCCCTATAAAATATACTACTTTAGACCAGGGTTATTCCCTATAAATTATACAACTTTAGACCAGGGCCCCATAGGGAATAAGGTGCCATTTGGGATATAACCTCAGACAACAACATGAATGCACATCAGTAACAGACTGCAACAATGTGTTTATTTATCAAGATAATAATCATCTTCTATCTAATTAAAGCTATCGGTAATAATACTTCACTCGATGGCAATATTATGGCGATGTGTCCAGTCTGTTCTCTGCTGGTGCATCATAGACTGCTTAGTAATGAGGGTTTTTTTTTTTTTTTTACACCCCCCCCCTTAATTGGGGAGGATGGGCTCTTGGTCATGTCCGGAGCGGTATGAGTGGAAAGGTACCAAACACATGGTATCTATGTGTTCGATACCATTCCATTTGCTCCGTCCCAGCAATTATTATGGTGAAACCCAAGGAGGCTATGTATGCAGAGCACAAGAGAAACAAAGGTTCCTTGACCTTCATGTCTGTAGGCCTGGTGAAGATAAGGGCATGCATAGAGGGAGGTGGAACACGCAGTACCTCTCAAGACCTCACTGTCAAGGCTCTTCGGCAACAAAACACTATTGGGCACCCAGCTCTGGTCAAAAGTAGTACACTATGTAGGGAATAGGCTGCCATTATTGGACGTAGACTTACAGTTCCCTCCAATGGCACTATCGCGGGCTTCAGATCCACTTCCTGCTGTTCCTGCTAAAACTTGATTATTTTATTATTATTTTTAAACATATATATATACAGTGGGGCAAAAAAAGTATTTAGTCAGCCACCAATTGTGCAAGTTCTCCCACTTAAAAAGATGAGAGAGGCCTGTAATTTTCATCATAAGTACACTTCAACTATGACAGACAAAATTAGAAAAAAATCTCAACTCGTAGTGTATGGAGGACAGAGATTGCTGAGTTGCATCCAAAGAACACCATACCTACTGTGAAGCATGGGGGTGGAAACATCATGCTTTGGGGCTATTTTTCTGCAAAGGGACCAGGATGACTGATCCATGTAAAGGAAAGAATGAATGGGACCATGTATCGTGATATTTTGAGTGAAAACCTCCTTCCATCAGCAAGGACATTGAAGATGAAACGTGACTGGGTCTTTCAGCATGACAATGATCCCAAACACACCGCCCGGGCAACGAAGGAGTGACTTCGTAAGAAGCATTTCAATGTCCTGGAGTGGCCTAGCCAGTCTCCAGATCTCAACCCCATAGAAAATCTTTGGAGGGAGTTGAAAGTCCGTGTTGCCCAGAAACAGGCCTCTCTCATCTTTTTAAGTGGGAGAACCTGCACAATTGGTGGCTGACTAAATACTTTTTTGCACGACTGTATTGTTTTCAATGTGAATCACATTTTTATTTGGCGTACCCCCGACGGCATTGCGTTTACTCCCAGTTTGGGAATACCTGATATAACCTGTCTATGATGTACCCTGTCTATGATGTGCCCTGTCTATGACGTGCCCTGTCTATGACGTACCCTGTCTATGACGTACCCTGTCTATGACGTACCCTGTCTATGACGTGCCCTGTCTATGACGTGCCCTGTCTATGATGTGCCCTGTCTATGATGTACCCTCTCTATGATGTGCCCTATCTATAATATACCCTGTCTATGATGTACCCTGTCTATGATGTACCCTGTCTATGATGTGCCCTGTCTATGATGTGCCCTATCTATAATATACCCTCTCTATGATGTACCCTCTCTATGATGTACCCTATATATGATGTACCCTATCTATAATTTACCCTATATATGATGTACCCTGTCTATGATGTACCTTGTCTATAATAATAATATCTATCTATGATGTACCCGGTCTATAATATACCCTATCAATGACGTACCCTGTCTTTTCATAGTCGAGCATTCAGACTTCGAGACAGCAGTTGCGGTAGAGAGAGAGTCAAAAACATCAGGTCTGGGAAGAGGTCGCATGTCAAGTGAACAGGTCAGAGTTCAAATCAAATCAAACCAAATTTATTTATATAACCCTTTGTACATCAGCTGATATCTCAAAGTGCTGTACAGAAACCCAGCCTAAAACCCCAAACAGCAAGCAATGCAGGTGTAGAAGCACTATGAGTTGCATCCAATGAGAGTTCCATAGCCGAAGGCACTTTGTGATACAAAATAGGAAAGAGTAACCCAAAACAAATCTCTCTGTATATATATCAGGTATGAAGGTAAGACTCGGATGCAGACAACGTCAAAGTAACAATGGTTTAATAATCCAACAGGGGCAGGCAATAGACAGATCAAGGCGGGCAGGGATCAGTAAATCAGAGGTGGGGAAACTGTACCGGACAGCAGGCAGGGTCAGGGAAGGCAGACGAACTGGCAACAGACAAACAGAGAACACAGGTATAAATACACAGGGGATAATGGGGAAGATGGGCAACACCTGGAGGGGGGTGGAGACAATCACAAAGACAGGTGAAACAGATCAGGGTGTGACAGTACCCCCCCTCTCCAGGCGCATACCTGGCTGACTGGGGTGCCTGTGGTGGAAGTCAGCGATGAGGGCTGGGTCCAGGATGTCTCTAGCGGGGACCCAGCACCTTTCCTCCGGACCATAAACCTTCCAGTCAACCAGGTACTGGAAACCCCTGTCCCCTTTATCGAACACTCAGGAGGCCTCTCATCCTAGACTCATGGTAAGTTGGGTGAATACAGAGGGTACGGGGTAACAAAAGACAAACAGCAGTGGGGCTAATGACTCTAGAGATGGGGAATGGGCCTATGGACACTGGCGGGGAAAGTTTACGGGACTCCACCTGGAGGGGCAGAGCTGATAGCGTGGAGCAAGGGTTCGGTGGCGATCCGTTTGTCGCCTATACCTGGATGTGGTCCTCAACAGTGCGGCCTGGGATCTCTAAAAGGTATGGCGACAGTGGCGGATGAACATCTGGGCAGAGGGATTGCTGACTTCCTCCTCTTGCTCGGGGAAGAGCGGAGGCTAATATCCCAAGGAACACTCGAAGGGCGAGAGACCCGTGGCATAGCAAGGAAGGGGTTTGCAGGTGTACTAAACCCATACCAGTTGCTTACTCCAGGTGGTAGGGTTGGCAGAGACTAGGCAACATCATTCACCAGAGCCTGGAACACGGCAGGGGCGTTGGTGAGACCAAATGGCATGACCAGATATTCGTAGTGGCTGCTGGCCGTGTTGAAGGCGGTCTTCCACTCGTCCCACTCTCATATCTGCACCAGGCAGTAGGCGTTACATAGATCCAGCTTGGAGAATACAGTGGCCCCCTGGAGCGGCTCGAAGGAAGAGGAAATGAGGGGTAGCAGATAACGTTCTTCAGAGTAATGTCATTGAGTCCCTGGCACAGGGTCTTGTCCTTTTTCTCCACAAAGAAGAACCCTGCGCCAGAGGGAGAGGAAGAGGGATGGATAAATCCTGCAGCTAGGGAGTCCCCAATGTAGGTCTCCATAGCCTTGGTCTCTGGTCCCGACAGGAATGGCGGAGAGGTCCGTAGCAGCTTCCGAGCCCCCAGGAAGACGAGCCGGGGCAGATTGCGCCGACTTCAGACAATGGGCATGGCAGAACGGACTCCAGCCCATGATAGCACCCGTAGACCAGTTGATGAGGGGATTGTGTCGCTGGAGCCAGGTGAATCACAAAACCATGTGAATCTGGGGGGACTTGATGGGCAGGAATTGAATGGTCTCGCTGTGATTCCCTGACACACGTAGGTTGATGAGAGTGGTGTTATGGGTGACTCAACCTATAGAACGCCCGTCCAGCACTCTAACATCCATGGGAATGGAAAGGGGCTAAGTGGAGATGTTCAGCTCGGAAGCCAGTGTGGCGTACAAAAAGCGTTCATTGGCTCCAGAGTCAATGAGGACCCAGAGAGATTTGGACTGCTTTCCCCACAGCAGAATGACATGAAAAGGGTTATGAGTAAGGGAAGCAGAACATTTCTTCATATGGCCCACCAGAGTACCTCTCCTACCAGTCTTTTACCGTGAAAGAGGACACAAAATGACCAAAAGTCCCGCAATACAGACAGCTCTTTGTGTTGATCCTGTGTTGCTGTTCCGCTGGCGACAGCCCAGCTCTGCCTGGTTGCATAGACCTGGTCATCTTCGGTGACTCTCAAGGAAGGTCGGGAAACCTCTGGTGCTCTCGGCAACGGGACCATTTGGGGAATTCCGGGATGACTCTGAGGCGAGGTGGAATCCCTGGACGTTCGAGAGAAATCAAGGTTCCTCTCCATCCATCCATCATTCCCGCAATCGCCCATCGATGTGGATGGTCAAAGCGATGAGGGAGCCCAGATCCGTGGGTAACACCCGAGCAGCAAGTCCTCAACCTCCTCTGAGACACCGTGCAAGACATTATTTCTGAGGTCTTGGCTGATTTCTTTTGATTTTCCCATGATGTCAAGCAAAGAGGCACTGAGTTTGAAGGTAGGCCTTGAAATACATACACAGGTACACCTCCAATTGACTCAAATGATGTCAATTAGCCTATCAGAAGCTTCTAAAGCCATGACATCATTTTATGGACTTTTCAAAGTTTAGAGGCACAGTCAACTTACTGTATGTAAACTTCTGACCCAATGGAATTGTGATACAGTGAATTATAAGTGAAATAAACTGTCTGTAATCATTTGTTGGACAATTACCTGTGTCATGCACAAAGTAGATGTCCTAACCGACTTGCCAAAACTATAGTTTGTTAACAAGAAATTTGTGGAGTGGTTGAAAAACAAGTTGTAATGACTCCAACCTAAGTGTATGTAAACTTCCGACTTCAAATGTATACAAAAATAACAAATACATATATTTTAATTACCCTACCAACTAACCTTATTCTCATTAAAACCCATCACCTTATTCTTATTTACTTATTTTTTAAACCTTTATTTAACTAGGCAAGTCAGTTACCCCGTCAAACCTCGACCACGCTGGGCCAATTGTGCGTCGCCCTATGGGACTCCCCATCATGGCCGGATGTGATATTTCACTACCTCAACCCTATCTGATCCTACCCCAGACCAACGGCTGAGAGGACGGGACACTACCACTCAACCACGGTAGGCTGCTGACGGAAGGAAGGCTCATAATAATGTCTGGAACGGAGCAGATGGAATGGCATCAAACACCTGGAAACCATGTGTTTAATGTACATGATACCATTCCACTGACTCCGCTCCAGTTATTACCACGAGCCCATTCACCCCAATTAAGGTGCCACCAACCTCCTGTGCACTCAACACGCGCTGTAACTCTTCTGAAGTCAAATCTCGTACCCCCAAGTACTTCTCTACAGCTGCCACCATAAGGTTAACACACACAAATGTATCCAACGAAAATACACAATCCTCTGTCCCCTTGCTGCACATTTCCCACATTGTGGAATCTCCCTCCTACACACTGCTGTGACATGACCATAAACGTTTCACCTGAAACAGCGCAGTGGATTCGCCACAAGCTCTCTAATAGGATATCTGATATATCCTAACATTACCTTGTCATGTTGTTTTTCTCTCTTTCCTTTCTCTGCTTTTAACTACAGGACCTGGGGTCCCATCATGCTCTCTGTTCTGTTGCTTCCACGCCACTCTGGAAAGCTGCCTTCTGATTGGTGGAGGGGCCTGGAGAGCTGGACTCTGGTTGGTAGAGAGGCCTGGAGAGCCGGACTTTGATTGGTGGAGAGGCCTACTCCAGGCATTCTTTCTATCAATGCTGCATCAGAATTTGTTTTTCAGAACTGCAAGCTAATTAACGCCAGGAAAAGGGGGATAGATGGAGGAATCATACCAGACATCTACCTTTATTTTATTTACCTTTATTTAACTTGGCAAGTCAGTTAAGAACAAATTCTTATTCTCAATGATGGCCTATGAACAGTGGGTTAACTGCCTGTTCAGGGGTAGAACAACAGATTTCTAACTTGTCAGCTCGGGGGTTTGAACTTGCAACTTACTAGTCCAACGCTCTAACCACTAGGCTACCTGCCGCCCCATGGTCTTACCTGAGGGGATAGAAGGGAATAATGCCATCTATCAGAGGGGATAGAAGGGAATAATGCCATCTATCAGAGGGGATAGAAGGGAATAATGCCATCTATCAGAGGGGATAGAAGGGAATAATGCCATCTATCAGAGGGGATAGAAGGGAATAATGCCATCTATCAGAGGGGATAGAAGGGAATAATGCCATCTATCAGAGGGGATAGAAGGGAATAATGCCATCTATCAGAGGGGATAGAAGGGAATAATGCCATCTATCAGAGGGGATAGAAGGGAATAATGCCATCTATCAGAGGGGATAGAAGGGAATAATGCCATCTATCAGAGGGGATAGAAGGGAATAATGCCATCTATCAGAGGGGATAGATGGGAATAATGCCATCTATCAGAGGGGATAGAAGGGAATAATGCCATCTATCAGAGGGGATAGAAGGGAATAATGCCATCTATCAGAGGGGATAGAAGGGAATAATGCCATCTATCAGAGGGGGTAGATGGAGGAAAAATGAGAGACACCATCGCCAGCCTCTGATCAGTGACCGTAACTGCTTTCCAAATGGCCCCCTATTCCCTATGTAGTGCACTTATTTTGATCCATTGGGAATACCTGAAGTACCCTATCAATGACATACCCTATCTATAATATACCCTATCTATGATAGGGTGCTATTTGGGATATAGACATTATTAACAAAGTTATGTATGACATGACAACGATAGGAGAGTTGGCTACAATATATATACAGAATGGCACCAGGCTAACATTGTAATAAAAGCTTATGGTCTTATATTATCAGAAATATTGTAACATTGTTCAAAAAAATAAATGCCTGTATGTTTTTCACTAATCTCGTTCCCAGCTGGCTCTCTCTATACGTATGTATAGTTGGTAGCTATTGAGCTTGGGGACAAGGTTCGTTTTTCACTGAACAGGAATCAAGTAGTTTGAGAATGAAAGAGTATTGCTTTGGGTTGGTTCTGCCTGTTTCTGCTGCATAGAGAAGCCCAGCCAAAACCTTCAAACCAGAACTCGTAAATAGTTCAAATGAGGACAATCTAGAGTTTGTTTCCATCGTTCACAAGGAGTCATTTATGAGCATATTATGCAAAATTATCTTTGTGGGTTTTTTTTAAGACAACTTTTTTTTTTACAACTTTTTGTTTTACTATCCAAGGCCGCTGAGTATTCGCCACAAGGTTTAGTTCTATTCTCGATTACAGATCAAGGTTTCACCCTACGTGTGTGTGTGTGTGTGTGTGTGTGTGTGTGTGTGTGTGTGTGTGTGTGTGTGTGTGTGTGTGTGTGTGGTAGGTGCTTGCGTGTGTTTAAAAGCAATCTCTCTAAAAACGTCAGTAATGATTTTGTCATTTTGCTCCTCCTGATATAACTTCAGATGGCCGCTGAGCCTTCACCAATCGAAACAGGTCTCTTTAGCTTTTTACAAAGACAATTTCTAAAGACTTCAGTGATGATTTTTCTCATTTTGCTGCTTTTGTTCTGTTATACCTTCCAAAGCCACAAAACTTAGTTGTCTTCTCCATTACATATCGAGGTTCAGATTAACTTAGTCTGTAAACATGTTTTTATTACCAAGCTGTTACTCACTTCTTGTTAGAGATCAAACCGATTCCTCTATCAGCCCACCCTTAAAATACCTCTCTACTTAAATGCAATACTTCTCTCTTTGAATTACAGCTCAGCTATGCAGCGCCGCCCTCATTTCTCATAAAACAGGAGTCAAGGGCATTATATACAGCCCTGCCAATAGCAGAGTAGGCCCGCTGGCTTCAACAGCGATAGATCCGATAGAGAGAAGGGCCATTGGAGTGTTTTCTACAAAAGGTGCAGTAAACCACATTTCCATCCACAGTTTTTAAACGAGTAAAGTCATACTATATACAACAACAACAACAAAAATGTATTATGCAAGAAAAGTGCGGTGGAAACACCATGACAAATATTGATATGCTAAACATCATATCGAAGTGAAGTTGACAAGCGACGACTTAGGAGAGCATGAAGTTTATTAGGCTACAGATTAAATACATTAGGATGAACTTCACAGGGTGGGGAAGTGCACAGTGATGAGTTTGATGATCCTTTGCGATAAATATCAAGGGTCTTATTCTGGTGACGTGAAGATCAATGATCGACTGCCGTTTGACAAATACAAGTATTCTCACTCGTATCCCATAAAAATCTCAAGATATTGGCTAGAGCGCACGTACCAAAACCAGAGTGGGCACATTTGCTATTTAACGCAACAGTTTGTGTGGCAAAACTACAGATAGAGTTGAAAATGAGATGGAAACACAATTAACTTTATATTTTTATTCGGTACATGAAAACCTAAGTGATCAAACTAATTCCTTTACCCTTAAAATATGTTATTTTCATGTCATCCCGCATTTATTTTAATCTGCAACAAGTCAGTTTAATGGAAACATACCACTGAGAAAATGCACATATTTTATTAATGCAGATTTTTGAATATACGCATGAAAATCTGTTCACCAATATACTCATTTTCCCAACAGAGATGTGGCACATCAAATTGACTTGGTGCTGATAAAAGGCTGTGTGTGATGATGTATTGCACATAAAAATTAGTTTTGCCGTTAAATTTCCATGTACCGAATGAAAAAGACAATTGAAATGGGTTTCCATCACCTTTTCAGCTCTATGGATGGTTTTGTCACTAAAAATGTTGCGTTACACAGCGAATGTGCCTACTCTGGTCTATCATCGGATGGGGCCACAGTGTCTCCCAACCCATCCTGTCTCAGCCTCCAGTATTTATGCTGCAGTAATTTGTGTCGAGGGGCTAGGGTCAGTCTGTTATATCTGAAGTATTTCTCCTGTCTTATCCGCTGTCCTGTGTATGCTCTCTCTAATTCTCTCTTTTTCTCTCTTTCTTTCTTTCTTTCTCTCTTTCGGAGGACCTGAGCCCTAGGACCATGCCTCAGGACTACCTGGCCTGATGACTCCTTGCTGTCCCCAGTCCACCTGGCCGTGCTGCTGCTCCAGCTTCAGCTGTTCTACCTGCGGCAATGGAACCCTGACCTGTTCACCGGACGTGCTACCTGTCCCAGACCTGCTGTTTTTAACTCTCTAGAGACAGCAGGAGCAGTAGCCGATCATTCAGAGTATCTCTATGAAAAGTCAACTGACATTTACTCCTGAGGTGCTGACCTGTTGCACCCTCGACAACCACTGTGATTATTATTATTTGACACTGCTGGTCATCTATGAACATTTGAACATCTTGGACATGTTCTGTTATAATCTCCACCCGGCACAGCCAGAAGAGGACTGGCCACCCCTCATAGACTGGTTCCTCTCTAGGTCTCTTTCTAGGTTCTGGCCTCTCTAGGGAGTTTTTCCTATCCACCGTGCTTCTACACCTGCATTGCTTGCTGTTTTGGGTTTTAGTCTGGGTTTATGTACAGCACTTTGTGACATCAGCTGATGTAAGAAGGGCTTTATAAATACATTTGATTTGATTTGTCACATCTCGCAGATACAGTGTGGTTAGGCTAGTCTACATGCTGAGGTTATTATGGATAAGAGCAGGATTATTTGTATTTGTCAAACGGCAGCAAGGCATCGATCATCATGTCACCAGAATAAAACCCTCAATATTTATTGGACAAGAGCATCAAGTTCATCACCGTGCACTTTCACCACCCTGTGAAGTTCATCGTAACTTATTTAATATATAACCTAATAAACTGCATGGTTTCCTGACGAATCGTAGTGGGAGGACCACACAACATGTCATCGCGTGACTCCAACTTTACTTTGGTATGATGGTTATTATATAAATTTTTGCACAAAAAGGCGTTTCCACCGCCATTTCTCACATAGATAATTTTACAGACACCAAAGGATCCCACCTTGTCTAGCGTATTTTGTTTTTGGCTTACGACCAGTGGAAATGGATAGTTGTCTAGTTTGTCTAAGGCCTATGTTCTATGCTGACCTATCGACCACCATATTGGTTTTAAATAAATAACACATTTTTTGTTATTGATGATTATGTGATATCGTGCATAACAGAATAAGAATGTTAGTCTTTATCCTATTGCACAAAGTATAATTTGCCATGTCTGTTAGTTTCATGTGGACCTATGGTTGTCATACAGTAGGTACATTCTGGATGGAGAAAATACACATTTTCATAACTGCATGTTCTTCTGTCACTTTGCCCACTTAATAAATGTAAATGGCCTCTCAACTACACATCCAAAAAAAACACTGGTGCATTTATCTACCACTCAATTTCAGCTGTCTTGACTGTCACTGTGCTCTAGCGATTGGGGCTGAAAAACAGATTGCCCTACTTTACTATGTTATTATCTTAAATGTTCTTGGAATTCAACAAACCCATCTGGCTGCTGCTGCTGCTGCAATTCAGACCAGAATAGAGGTCTGGTGTTGGGGTTGGTTGTGTCTGGTGTTGGGGTTGGTTGGGTCTGGTGTTGGGGTTGGTTGGGTCTGGTGTTGGGGTTGGTTGGGTCTGGTGTTGGGTTGGTTGGGTCTGGTGTTGGGTTGGTTGGGTCTGGTGTTGGGGTTGGTTGGTCTGGTGTTGGGGTTGGTTGGGTCTGGTCTTGGGGTTGGTTTGGTCTGGTATTGGGGTTGGTTTGGTCTGGTGTTGGGGTTGGTTGGGTCTAGACCAGAATAGAGGTCTGGTGTTGGGGTTGGTTGGGTCTGGTGTTGGGGTTGGTTGGGTCTGGTGTTGGGGTTGGTTGGGTCTGGTGTTGGGGTTGGTTGGGTCTGGTGTTGAGGTTGGTTGGGTCTGGTGTTGGGGTTGGTTGGGTCTAGACCAGAATAGAGGTCTGGTGTTGGGGTTGGTTGGGTCTGGTGTTGGGGTTGGTTGGGTCTGGTGTTGGGGTTGGTGGGGTCTGGTGTTGGGGTTGGTGTGGTCTGGTGTTGGGTTGGTTGGGTCTGGTGTTGGGGTTGGTTGGGTCTGGTGTTGGGGTTGGTTGGGTCTGGTGTTGGGGTTGGTTGGGTCTGGTGGTTACTACTAAAAACACATGATTGTAAGCTCACTCACGTGTCACAGTTTCACAACAGTTTGTGTAAACAAAGAAAGAATTCCCATGAGCACTCAACACAGTAGCTAGTTATCTTCCTACAGCAGGCACCATTAGTTATCTTCCTACAGCTGTCACCATTCGTTACCTTCCTCTAGCTGGCACCATTAGTTATCTTCCAATAACAGGCACCACGAGTTACCTTCCTATTGCTGGCACCATTAGTTACCTTCCAATAACTGGCACCATTAGTTACCTTCCTATAGATGGCACTATTAGTTACCTTCCTCTAACAGGCACTATTAGTTACATTCCTATAGCTGGCACCGTTAGTTACCTTCCTATAGCTGGCACTATTAGTTACCTTCCTATAGCTAGCACTTTTAGTTACCTTCCAAAAGCTGGCACCATTAGTTACCTTCCAATAACTGGCACCATTAGTTACCTTCCTATATCTGGCAACCTTTAGTTACCTTCCTATAGCTAGCACTATTAGTTACCTTACTATAGCTGGCACCGTTAGTTACCTTCCTATAGCTGGCACCGTTAGTTACCTTCCTATAGCTGGCACTATTAGTTACCTTCCTACAGCTGTCACCATTCGTTACCTTCCTCTAGCTGGCACCATTAGTTACCTTCCTATAGCTGGCACCGTTAGTTAACTTCCTATAGCTGGCACCGTTAGTTACCTACCGATAGCTGGCACCGTTAATTACCTTCCAATAGCTGGCACCGTTAGTTACCTTCCTGTAGCTGGCACCGTTAGTTACCTTCCTATAGCTGGCACCGTTAATTACCTTCCTATAGCTGGCACCGTTAGTTACCTTCCTATAGCTGGCACCGTTAGTTACCTTCCTATAGCTGGCACCGTTAGTTACCTTCCTATAGCTGGCACCGTTAGTTACCTTCCTATAGCTAGCACCATTAGTTACCTTCCTATAGCTGGCACCATTAGTTACCTTCCTATTGCTGGCACCGTTAGTTACCTTCCTATAGCTGGCACCTTTATTTACCTTCCTATAGCTGGCACCTTTATTTACCTTCCTATAGCTGGCACCGTTATTTACCTTCCTATTGTTGGCACCGTTAGTTACCTTCCTATAGCTGGCACCGTTATTTACCTTCCTATAGCTGGCACCGTTATTTACCTTCCTATTGCTGGCACCGTTAGTTACCTTCCTATAGCTGGCACCGTTATTTACCTTCCTATTGCTGGCACCGTTAGTTACCTTCCTATATGTAAAGCCTGCATCCTAAATGCACTCTATTCCCTATATAGTGCACTACTTTTGACCAGGGCACATAGGTCTCTGGTCAAACACTGTGCACTATATAGCGAATAAGTCATTGGAATATTTACTGTTCTATTGCCAGCAGGACTGAAATGCTCTGTTTTTAACACGCTTAATCCAGCTGGAAGTTAGTCGGACCAACTGGGTTTGTTAGCTGTGCATCACAACACGACAGTGTTAACCTGCTGATCTAAAGCCTAAAACAGGGATGGGTAACTCCAGTCCTCTGGGACATGATTGGGGACACACATTTGCCCCAGTCTCTGCTTACACATCTAACCACTGTCTTCAGTTTAGAATGCAATTTCGGGCTAAATTAATAACATGAGGAGTAACGATAACTTGGCTACAAATATCGAGTCTATGTGCAGGCGTACGAGGGAATTGAGGTAGATATGGACATATAGGTAGGGATAAAGTGACAAGGCAACATCATAGATAATAGACAGTAGCAGCAACGTATGTGATGAATTAAGAGAGTGCAAAAAGGGTCAATGCAGATAGTCCGGGTTGCTATTTGGTCAACTATTTAGTAGCATTGTGGCTTGGGTCTACAAGTTGTTCAGGGTCTTATTGGTTCCAGACTTGGTGCATTGGTACCACTTGCAGTGCGGTAGCAGAGAGGACTGTCTATGATTTGGGTGGCTGGAGTCTTTGGCAAATTTTAGGGCCTTCTTTTGACACCGTCTGGTATAGAGTTCCTGGATGGCAGGGAGCTCAGCCTCAGTGATGTACTGGGCAGTACGCGGTGTAAATCCCAGCAGTGGAAAAGGTTTCAAATACAATTTCAAACCAGGTATGAAGGTTCTACAGTGGTTGCTCTACTCCCAACCTGATTATCCCACAGCATGGCCTAATTCAGCCTGGGCTCAATTACTGTGTGATTAGATTAGATAGAGAGAGCGAGGGAGGGAGCGAGAGAGTGAGTTTAGTTTAGTTTATTAGGATCCCAAATAGCTACTGCAAATGCAGGAGCTACTCTTCCTGGGGTCCACATAAAACGTACAGTGCCTTGCAAACGTATTCATCTGTCACGCCCTGGTCTTAGTATTTTGTCTTTTATTTATTTATTTGGTCAGGCCAGGGTGTGACATGGGTTTTGGTATGTGATGTGTTTTGTCTTGGGGTTTTTTCATAGGTATTGGGGTTGTGGCTTAGTGGAGTTTGCTAGCAAAGTCTATGGCTGTCTGAAGTGGTTCTCAATCAGAGGCAGGTATTTATCGTTGTCTCTGATTGGGAACCATATTTAGACAGCCATATTCTTTGAGTGTTTCGTGGGTGATTGTCCTTGTTCCTGTGTTTTTTTTGCACCAGTTTAGGCTGTTTCGGTTTTCACGTTACGTTTCTTGTTTTTGTATTGATTCGTGTTCCTTGTTTTATTAAACGTGAATCTAAATAGCCACGCCGCATTTTGGTCCGATTCTCTTTCACATGAAGAAAGCCGTTACATCATCCCCCCGCCTACATTTAAAAAGCTTGTGCTGGAGTCTGCATACAAATGAAGTAATATCTCATATCTGTACATTCCAGTTGGACTTCACTTACCTGAAGGGATGATAGGCTCTATGATGTTGTTGTGCAGTATCTTGTTTAGCAATGAACAACTGTAACTCTCTGACAGGGGCTTGGCCTTCTTACACTGAGCACCTGTCACTTGATTGGCTGAAACTTGTGTGTGAGCCAAGCCAAGCCCCTGGTTGGTTGGGAGGACCTATAGACTGGCCCCAGCTGAACCAGTCAGTAAAGGATAACCAAAACATTAACATCCTGCCTACACACTTTTCTCACAGATCACCTGTAACTACAGTATATCAGGCTGACCTTCTCTTAAAAGGAGGATATTGAAGAAATATTCATTAGAAACACTCCTACACCGGTTTAAGAGGGTTTGGCCTACATGCTATCTATAGATACAGTAGCAATGTATTTCTGTATGTACAGTGCCTTGCAAAAGTATTCATCCCCCTTGGCGTTTTTCCTGTTTTGTTGCATTACAACCTGCAATTTAAATGGATTTTTATTTGGATTTCATGTAATGGACATATACAAAATAGTCCAAATTTGTTAAGCAAAATGAAATAAATAAATAGTTTCATAAATTGCAGAAAAAAAGAAACAACTGAAAAGTGCTGCGTGCATATGTACTCACCTCCTTTGCTATGAAGCCCCTAAATACGATCTGGTGCAACCAATTACCTTCAGAAGACACAGAATTAGTTCAATAAAGTCCACCTGGCTGCAATCTAAGTGTCACATGATCTATCACATGATCTGTTCTGAAAGGCCCCAGAGTCTGCAACACCACTAAGCAAGGGGCACCACCAAGCAAGCGGCACCATGAAGACCAAGTCAGGGACAAAGTTGTGCGGAAGTACAGATCAGGGTTGGGTTAAAATATATATATTTTTTAAATAATAATAATAATAATTATATCCATAAATAACCAGAGTGGCAATATCCAACTTGAAGGAGCTGGAGCAGTTTTGCCTTGAAGAATGGGCAAAAATCCCAGTGGCTAGATGTGCCAAGCTTATAAAGACATACCCCAAGAGACTTGCAGCTGTAATTCCTGCAAAAGGTGGTTCTACAAAGTATACATTCGCAAAGCACTATACAAATACATGACAAAGTACAGAACAGTTATAGACAAGAACAACTTAAGGTATTACATTAAATTCAAAATAAAAAATTGGAATATATATATATATATATATATATATATATATATATACACACACTCCCGGTCAAAAGTTTTAGAATACCTACTCATTCAAGGTTTTTTGTTTATTTTTCCTTTTTCTACGTTGCAGAATAATAGTGAAGACATCAAAACTATGAAATAACACAAAGAATTGTGTAGTAACCAAAAAAGTGTTAAACAAATCAAATGAGATTCTTCAAATAGCCACCCTTTGCCTTGATGACAGCTTTTGCACACTCTTGGCATTCTCTCAACCAGCTTCATCTGGAATGCTTTTCCAACGGTCTTGAAGGAGTTCCCACATATGCTGGGCACTTGTTGGCTGCTTTTCCTTCACTACGCGGTCCAACTCATCCCAAACCATCTCAACTGGGTTTGGTCAAATAGCCTTCACACAGCCTGGAGGTGTGTTGGGTCATTATCCTGTTGAAAAACAAATGATTGTCCCACTAAGCCCAAACCAGATGGGATGGTGTATCGCTGCAGAATGCTGTGGTAGCCATGCTGGTTAAGTGTGCCTTGAATTCTAAATAAATCACAGACAGTGTCACCAATAAAGCACACCATAACACCACTTCCTCCATGCTTCACGGTGGGAAATACACATGCAGAGATCATCCGATTAGCCACACTGCGTCTCACAAAGACACAGCGGTTGGAACCGAAAATCTAAAATTTGGACTCCAGACCAAAGGACAAATTTCCACCGGTCTAATGTCCATTACTCATGTTTCTTGACCCAAGCAACTCTCTTCTTATTATTGGTGATCTTTAGTAGTGGTTTCTTTGCAGCAATTCGACCATGAAGGCCTGATTCACTCAGTCTCCTCTGAACAGTTGATGTTGTGATGTGTCTGTTACTTGAACTCTGTGAAGCATTTATTTTGGCTGCAATTTCTGAGGTTGGTAACTCAAATGAACTTGTCCTCTGCAGCGGAGGTAACTCTGGGTCTTCCATTCCTACGGTGGTCCTCGTGAGAGCCAGTTTCATCATAGCGCTTGATGGTTTTTGCGACTGCTCTTGAAGAAACGTTTTCCCGGATTGACTGACCTTCATGTCTTAAAGTAATGATGGACTGAACTTCATGTCTTAAAGTAATGATGGACTGACCTTCATGTCTTAAAGTAATGATGGACTGTCATTTCTCTTTGCTTATTTGAACTGTTCTTTCCGTAATATGGACTTTGTCTTTTACCAGATAGGGATATCTTCTGTATAACCCCTTGTCTTGTCACAACACAACTGATTGGCTGAAACGGAAAGAAATTCCACAAATTAACTTTTAAGAAGGCACACCTGCATTTCAGGTGACTACCTCATGAAGCTGATTGTAAGAATGCCAAGAGTGTGCAAAGCTGTTATCAAGGCAAAGGGTGGCTACTTTGAAGAATCTCAAATATAAAATGTATTTTGATTTTTTTTGGCACTTTTTTGGTTACTACATGATTCCATATGTGTTATTTCATATTGTTGATATCTTCACTAATATTCTACAATGTAAAAATAGTGAACTTAAAGAAAAACACTTATGAGTAGGTGTTCTAAAAAATTTGCCCGGCAGTGTATATATTAATATTTATATATACATATTAATATTCATATGTATAAATTAATATTCATACAGTGGTTTGCGAAAGTATTCAACCACTTGGCATTTTTCCTATTTTGTTGCCTGACAACCTGGAATTAAAATGGATTTTTGGGGTGTTTGTATAATTTGATTTGCACAACATGATTTGCACAACATGCCCACTTTGAAGATGCAAAATATATTTTATTTTGAAACAAACAAGAAATACGACTTGAACGTGCATAACTATTCACCCCCCCAAAGTCAATACTTTGTAGAGCCACCTTTTGCAGCAATTACAGCTGCAAGTCTCTTGCTGTATGTTTCTATAAGCTTGGCACATCTAGCCACTGGGATTTTTGCACATTCTTCAAGGCAAAACTGCTCCAGCTTCTTCAAGTTGGATGGGTTCCACTGATGTACAGCAATTTTAAATCATACCACAGATTATCAATTGATTGAGGTCTGGGCTTTGACTAGGCCATTCCAAGACATTTAAATGTTTCCCCTTAATAAAGCATTTGAGTGTTGCTTTATCAGTATGCTTTGGGCCATTGTCCTGCTGGAAGGTGAACCTCCGTCCCAGTCTCAAATCTCTGGAAGACTGAAACAGGTTTCCCTCAAGAATTTCCCTGTATTTAGTGCCATCCATCATTCCTTCCATTCTGACCAGCTTCCCAGTCCCTGCTGATGAAAAACATCACCACAGCATGATGCTACCACCACCATGATTCACTGTGGGGATGATGTTCTCGGGTGATGACAGGTGTTGGGTTTGCGCCAGAAATTTCCTTGATGGCCAAAAAGCTCAATTTTAGTCTCATCTGATCAGAGTACCTTCTTCCATATGTTTGGGGAGTCTCCCACATGCCTTTTGGCGAACACCAAATGTGTTTGCTTATATTTTTCTTTAAGCAATGGCTTTTTTCTGGCCACTCTTCTGTAAAGTCCAGCTCTGTAGAGTGTATGGCTTAAAGTGGTCCTATGGACAGATACTCCAATCTCCTCTGTGGAGCTTTGCAGCTCCTTCGGGGTTATCTTTGGTCTCTTTGTTGCCTCTCTGATTAATGCCCTCCTTGCCTACTCCGTGAGTTGTTGTGGGCAGCCTTCTCTTGGCAGGTTTGTTGTGGTGCCATATTCTTTCCATTTTATAATAATGGATTTAATGGTGCTCCATGGGATGTTCAAAGTTTCTGATATTTTTTATAGCCCAACCCTGATCTGTACTTCTCCACAACTTTGTCCCTGACCTGTTTTGACCTTGGTCTTCATGGTGCCGCTTGCTTGGTGGCGGCCCTTGCTTAGTGGTGTTGCAGACTCTGGGGCCTTTCAGAACAGGTATATATGTACTGAGATCATGTGACAGATCATGTGACACTTAGATTGCACCCAGGTGGACTTATTTTGACTATTTTGTGTATGTCCATTACATGAAATCCAAATAAAAATACATTTAAATTACAGGTTGTAATGAATACTTTTGCAAGGCATTGTGTATATTTAAATTAGATCTTTAGAAAGAGGAGAGGGTTTGTGATACAAGATGCTTGGCTCTATACCTAATTGTGCGGCAAATTTAATCCATTAAATGGTTTAGTTACTGTGAAGAAACACATAGTGGCTTTCAGAAAGTTTACACACCCCCTTCCACATTTTGTTGTGTTACAGCCTGAATCTAAAATTGATTAAATTTAGATTTTGTGTCACTGGCCTAGACACAATACCCCATAACGTCAATGGGGAATTATGTTTTTATGCATTTTTTTTACAAATTAAATAATAATGAAAAGTTGTAAGTCAATAAGTTTTCAATCATTTTGTTATGTCAAGGTTTAAATAAATTCAGGAGTAAAAATGTGTGGGTCAGTGTCCAGGCAGACAGGTGAAAAGTTCCTGAGCTAATCTCCTCAGCCCCTGGCTAGGAATTAAAGCAGACTGATAAGTGCCACACACTACTATTAAGCTATTGGATCTCATGCAGTATGAATGGATGATACAGACAGATACAGTGCTTCGAGTGGACGTGATCAAACTGAAGAGAACTTTTGGGGTTATACTTGCCTGCATTATGTAATGCAAACCCTCCCGATGCTCACAAGAAAGAGTGTCCAGGTATCAAACTCTTCTATCCTATTCTATTATATTGTATTCTATTCTACTGTATTATATTCTATTGTATTATATTGTATTACATTGTATTCTATTGTATTCTATTCTATTATATTCTATTGTATTCTATTCTATTATATTATATTGTATTATATTGTATTCTATTCTGCTGTATTATATTGTATTATATTGTGTTGTGTTGTGGAGTGTATCAAGACAAATGAAATCCAGAAAGTATCAGATCAAGTACAGCTATTGGCTGTTGTGTGATGAGACACGGTACACATTCAGCCAGGTCACTCGTGATACAAGTCAGTATTCAACGTCTATCCTTGTCTGAGGATGATGGGAGATTATGTCAAATCCGGCCACTAGGGGCAGCAGTAAGCCCTGTTACTTTAAAGTAGGTTTGGCATTTGCTATGGCGTTGTGGACTGGAATAAGCATCTGCCTTTGGTGCCAAAGGCTCCATGTTTGAATCTAGTGATAGCAAGTTTTCTTTGTAATGTTCTTTTAAAAACCCATCCCAAACCTTAACCTTTTCCTTAATCATTCGGAGTTAATGCCTAACCTTAAGATTTCGAAGTTAATGCCTAAACTCCATCGTTCGACAACGGTCTACAACTCTGGGAGCTGGACAGAAAGAAAAATATCCAGTGTGTCAAAACAAAACAGAGCAGGGTTCGTGGGACATTCTCAGGATAACTCTGTCTCGCCACAAACCGTATTACTTTTCCATGTGAACTTGACTTCAAAACAACTCAGTAAAGCAATAAGGACAAGTTGCCAATGAATATCTCTGGTTGTGGCTGTGGTCAAGCCAGTGCTAATAGTCTGTGGCTTGGTGTCTACTGCTGCACGGAACCGTACAGTCTGTCTGTGGCAGACCTGGGTTCAAATAGTATTTGAAATTATTTAAAATACTTGATCTGTGGTTGACGGTGTTTGCCTGGCACAATGGAATAGTCCCAGAAAGAACACTCATCTGGCACCGCAGACAGGCTAAAAGCAAACCTTTCAATTCATTTAAAGATTTCTAATAGTATTTGAACCCAGGTCTGTAGACCATATGTTTTCACTGCTTTTCAATCTAGCTCTCTCTCATCCCCTCGTCCTCTCATCCTCTTATCCCCTCATCCTCTTATCCTCTCGTCCTATCATCCTCTCATTCCTCGTCCTCTCATCCTCTCGTCCTCTCATCCTCTTATCCTCTCATCCCCTCATCCTCTCATCCTCTTATCCTCTCATCCTCTCATCCTGTCATCCTCTCGTCCTACCATCCTCTCATCCCCTCGTCTTCTTATCCTCTCGTCCTCTCATCCCCTCATCCCCTCGTCCTCTCATCCTCTTGTCCTCTCAACCTCTCGTCCTCTCATCCCCTCGTCCTCTTATCCTCTCGTCCTCTCATCCTATCATCCTCTCATCCTCTCGTCCTCTCATCCACTCGTCCTCTCATCCTCTTGTCCTCTCATCCTATCGTCCTCTCATCCTGTCATCCTCTCATCCTCTCGTCCTCTCGTCCCCTCGTCCTCTCATCCTCTCATCCTATCATCCTCTCGTCCTCTCATCCTCTCATTCCCTCATCCTCTCATCCTCTTATCCTATCGTCCTCTCATCCTCTCATCCCCTCGTCCTCTTATCCTCTCGTCCTCTCATCCTCTCGTCCTCTCATCCCCTCGTCCTCTCGTCCTATCATCCTCTCATCCTCTCGTCCTATCATCCTCTCATCCACTCGTCCTCTTATCCTCTCATCCACTCGTCCTCTTATCCTCTCGTCCTCTCATCCTCTCATCCTATCATCCTCTCGTCCTCTCATCCCCTCGTCCTCTCATCCTCTTATCCTCTCGTCCTCTCATCCCCTCGTCCTCTCTTTCTCTCATCCTCTCATCCTATCATCCTCTTGATACAAACACTATATCTGAGTCCCAAATGGCACCCTATTCCCTATTTAGTGCACCCATAGGGCTTTGGTCAAACGTAGTACACTTTACAGGGAATAGTGTGGCCATTTGAGACACAGATTATTACAACATAGCTACATGGAGTACACCAATATGCCTGTTCCATTTTCAGATGCTGTACAGTACCTTCTAAGGGCCAGTTTCCCAGACCCAGATTAACCCCTTGTCATCCCCCGTAACCGTTTCCCAGACCCAGATTAACCCCTTGTCATCCCCCGTAATCGTTTCCCAGACCCAGATTAACCCCTTCTCATCCCCCCGTAACTGACCGGATAGATACTGATCCCTGAATATGCTTATTAAATGTTATATTTCAGGTATTTTAAATGTCTGTACTGTCTACTTGTTAACGTTTTTTTTGTTTTTTTTAATGCATGTAAATTGTAAAGTATTTTTCCCCCAAAGAAGTCATGTGTTGGCAGAGCAGGACTGAACCCCAAATGAATCACTTTCAATGACATCAGTTTTGACACCTGGAGTCTAACTGCACAACAACTTTGTCAAATTTGTGTGAGTGGACATGGTGACACATGAACGATGATGTTGGGACGGCGTTGGATGGACTGTACAGAGCGTGGTCAACATAGAACATAGGCGTTAGACAAACACTCCAGCGCCTCCCTTCAAATCCCTGTATCCTGAATCACTGTCCACATCTAAAAAGCCACAATGTTATATAGCTGTATCTGTAAGTGCACACACACCGCACTGCTAAGGCTCTCCATGGGCTTTTACAACTGCTCTGTTTAAAACCGCTCCATGCTCACAGGAAGAAAGAAAACTGCTGCTCCAAGCCTCTAAACCTACCATTTGGTTTTGAAGTATTTAAACCCAACCACATGGATTTGAATGAAAAGTATTTGAATGAAAAGTATTTGAATAAACATGAAAAAGGTGAATGTAAGAAGCACTCAATATTTCAAATAGGCTACATGTCATATTAAACAGCATACAAACACTCTAAATAGGTCAGGAGACAGGCAGGGAGACTAAGGAGGACGAAAAATGTGTTATTTAAGCTACATTATTTCAAGGCTGTAGCAAATAAAGAAATACATTGTGAAGCATTTGCGAGTGTGACACACTAGGCTGGTAGGGACATAAAAAGGCTCAGCATTTAAACAACATTTTGTTGTACTATATCATTAATTGCGCAATAGGCTGAGAATTTAATTACTTAGAATGAAATACAAATGAAACGAAAAATGACAAATTGGTGCCTTTTGAATTCATTTTTAGAAACAGGAGTTTTGCCAGCCTGTGGCTTCAGGCTGATGTGGTGGTGCCTGGAGAGCCGGTCCTCTCATAACTTCAAGAGCCACTGGCCACAGCCTTTTGGCTGCTCTTGCCAGGCTGGGCAGAGATGCAGAGTCTATAGGTAGGCCTAAAGATCTTTAGGCAAAATAACCCAATAAATACTGAAAGCTCCCTGAACTTGGGAATATTCCAGGCCTATTGGGCCAAAATCAATTATGGCCTATTGTATAGATAATCGAACAACAATGAAGAAACTGTTTAGGAGATCAGATTTGTTATTTATAAATACTTTGCTACAATGGCACAGTTATCTACCCACCTTGTTCATCTGTTTTAGCATGTGCACATACAGTTGAAGTCAGAAGTTTCCATACACTTAGGTTGGAGTCATTAAAACTCATTTTTCAACCACTACACAAATTTCTTGTTATTAACATACTATAGTGTTGGCAAGTCGGTTATGACATCTACTTTGACACAAGTCATTTTTCCAACAATTGTTTACCGATAGATTATTTCACTTGTAATTCACTGTATCACAATTCAAGGCCTACCTTCAAACTCAGTGCCTCTTTGCTTGACATCATGGGAAAATCAAAAGAAATCAGCCAAGACCTCAGAAATAAAATTGTAGACCTTCACAAGTCTGGTTCATCCTTGGGAGCAATTTCAAACGCCTAAAGGTACCACGTTCATCTTTACAAACAATAGTACGCAAGTATAAACACCATGGGTGTCACATCATGACCTTAGTTCCTTTTTTATGTCTCTAATTTAGTTTGGTCAGGGCGTGAGTTGGGGTGGGCATTCTATGTGTTGTTCTATGTTTTTGTATTTCTGTGTTTGGCCTGGTACGGTTCCCAATCAGAGGCAGCTGTTTATCATTGTCTCTGATTGAGAACCATACTTAGGCAGCCTGTTTTCCCATTATGGTTTGTGGGCAGTTGTTTTCTGTGTCTGTGTTTTCACCATACAGAACTGTTTTGATTTTCGTTGTTTCACGTTTGTTATTTTTGTGTTTAGTTGTAATAAATAATAAATGGACACGTACCACGCTACATTTTGGTCTGATCTTTCATATTCCTGTTCCTCAGATGGAGGACGCAGCTGTCATACCGCTCAGGAAGGAGACGCGTTTTGTCTCCTAGAGATTAACATACTTTGATGAGAAAAGTGCAAATCAATCCCAGAACAACAGAAAAGGACCTTGTGAAGATGCTGGAGGAAACAGGTACAAAAGTGTCTATATCCACAGTAAAACAGGTCCTATATTGACATAACCTGAAAGGCCGCTCAGCAAGGAAGAAGCCACTGCTCCAAAACCGCCTTAAAAAAGCCAGACTATGGTTTGCAACTGCACATGGGGACAAAGATCGTACTTTCTGGAGAAATGTCCTCTGGTCTGATGAAACAAAAACATAACTGTTTGGCCATAAAGACCATCACTATGTTTGGAGGAAAAAGGGGGGCTAGCAAGCCGAAGAACACCATCACGACCGTGAAGCACGGGGGTGGCAGCATCATGTTGTGGTGGTGCTTTGCTGAAGGAGGGACTGGTGCACTTCACAAAATATATGGCATCATGAGGGAGGAAAGTTATGTGGATATATTGAAGCAACATCTCAAGACATCAGACAGGAAGTTAAAGATTGGTCGCAAAGGGGTCTTCCAAATAGACAATTACCCCAAGCATACTTCCAAAGCTGTGGTAAAATGGCTTAAGGACAACAAAGTCAAGGTATTGGAGAGGTCATCACAAAGCCCTGACCTCAATTCTATAGAACGTTTGTGGGCAGAATTAAAAAAGTGTGTGTGAGCAAGGAGGCTACAGTTACACCAGTTATATCACGAGGAATGGGCCAAACTTCACCCAACTTCCTCCAACATTTGACCAAAGTCTAACAATTTTAAGGCAATGCTACCAAACACAAATTGAGTGTATGTAAACTTCTGACCCACTGGGAATGTGATGAAAGAAATGTAATTTGAAATAAATAATTCTCTCTATTATTATTCTGACATTTCACATTCTTAAAATAAAGTGGTGGGAAAGACAGGGAATTTTTACTAGGATTAAATATCAGGAATTGTGAAAATCTGAAATGTTTTTGGCTAAAGTGTATATGTCACGACTTCGTCTGTGTCACCGGTCTTCTAGCCATCATCGATTCACTTTTCATTTTCCATGTGTTTTGTCTTGTTTTTCCTCACACCTGATTTCAATTCCCTCAATTACTTGTTGTATATTTAACCCTCTGTCTGCGCCCCCCCCCCCCCCCATGTCTTTGTGTGGGATTGTTTATTGTAGTGCTTGTGCATGTTCCCCGTGAGCGCACAAAGGGTTATTTT